>NW_025535964.1:0-73927 GCF_020615455.1 Coregonus clupeaformis | reverse complement strand
CCACTGGGGCTACAGTAAGTGGGTTAGCACTGTATATGAACTAATTAGCCCAGGCAATATAACTGGTATATGAATCCACCTACCTCTTCTGGCCCCAGTAAGTAATGTAATCACATGAACCCACCCCTCTACTGGGCCCCAGTAGTAAGTAATGTAACTTGTATATGAACTATCAATTCCCAGTAAGTAATATATCCATATGAACTACCCCCACTGGGCCCCAGTAAGTAATGTAACTGTATATGAACCCACTCCCACTGGGCCCTCAGTAAGTAATGTAACTGCACAGTGGGGGGAAAAGCATTAGTCAGCCACCACCAGTCCTCCACCTTAAAAAGATGAGAGAGGCCTGTACTTATCACAGGTACACAAATCTATGATAGACAAACAAGTAAAAATCTAGAAATTCACATTGTAGGATTTTAATGAATTTATTTGCAAATATATGGAAAATATATTTGGTCAATAACAAAAGTTTCAATACTTTTGTTATATACCCTTTGTTAAAATGATACAGGTCAAACGCTTGTAAGTCTTCACCTCTTCACACACTGTTGCTGTGTATTTTGGCCCATTCCTTCCATGTAGATCTCCAGAGCAGTGTGATGTTTTGGGGCTGTCACAACAACATGGACTCTCTAACTCCTCCAAAGATTTGGGGTTGAGATCAGAGACTGGCTAGGCACCCAGGACCTTGAAATGCTTCTACAAGCCACCCTGCCCGGCGGTGCCTGGGGATCTGGCTGTCATGCTGAAAGCACCCAGCCACGCCCATCTCAATGCTCCCTGCTGATGGAAGGAGGTTTCTCACCAAAAATCTCACTTACATGGCCCCATTCAATTCTTTCCTTTCACGGATCAGTCGTCCTGGTCCCTTTCAGAAAAAACAGCCCCAAAGCATGATGTTTCCACTCCCCATGCTTCACAGTAGGCATGGTTCTTTGGATGCAACTCAGCATTCTTTGTCCTCCAAACATGACGAGTTGAGTTTTTCAAAAAGTTATATTTTGGTTCTCATCTGACCATATGACGATCTCCCAATCCTCTTTCTGGATCATCCAAATGCACTCCTAGCAAACTTTCAGACAGGCCTGGACATGCTGGAAACTGACAGGAACACTACTAGATTTGAGTCCCTGACGGCGTAGTGTTACATTGATGGTAGGCTTTGTTACTTTGGTCCCAGCTCTCTGCAGGTCTTCACTAGATCCCCGTGTGGTTTCTGGGATTTTTGCCTCACCGTTCTTGTGATCATTTGACTCACGGGGTGAGATCTTGCGTGGAGCCCCAGATCACAGGGAGATTACTCAGTGGTCTTTATGTCTTCCATTTCCGGGAATAATTGCTCCCACAGTTGATTTTCTTCAAACCACAGAGCTGGGTGCTTGCCTTGCAGATTCAGTCTTTAGTCTGGTGCAGGTCCTACGATTTATTTCTGGTGTCCTTTGACAGCTCTTTGGTCTTGGCCATAGTGGAGTTTGGAGTGTGACTGTTTGAGGGTTGTGGACAGGTGTCTTTTCCCATACTGATAACAAGTTCAAACAGGTGCCATTAACTACAGGTAATGAGTGAGGACAGAGGAGCCTCTTAAAGAAGAAGTTACAGGTCTGTGAGAGCCAGAAATCTTGCTTGTTTGTAGGTGACCAAATACTTATTTACCACCATAACATTTGCAAATAAATTCATTAAAATCCTACAATGTGATTTTCTGGAGAAAAAAATCTCAATTTGTCTGTCATAGTTGACGTGTACCTATGATGAAAATTCAGGCCTCTCTCATCTTTTTAAGTGGGAGAACTTGCACAATTGGTGGCTGACTAAATACTTTTTTCCCCACTGTATAATGAATCCACTGGGCTCCAGTAAGTAATGTAACTGTATATGAATCCACTGGGCCCCAGTAAGTACAATAACTGTATAATGAATCCACCTCCACTGGGCCCCCAGTAAGTAATGTAACTGTATCTGAACCCACTCCCCACTGGCCCCCAGTAAGTAATGTAACTGTATAGAACCCCTCCCACTGGGCCCCAGTAAGTAATGTAACTGTATATGAATCCACTGGGCCCCAGTAAGCAATGTAACTGAGAATCCACTCCCCACTGGGCCCCAGGAAAGTAATGTAACTGTATATGAATCCACTGGGCCCCAGTAAGTAATGTAACTCTATATGAATACACTCCCACTCGGCCTGCAGTAATAATGTAACTGTATAGAATCCACTGGCTCCATTAAGTTATATAACTGTATATGAATACAGCTGGGCCCCAGTAAGTAATGTAATCTGTTATGAGATCCACTGAGCCCCAGTAAGTCTAATGTGAACTGTATATGAATCCACTCCCACTGGGCCCCAGTAAGTAATATAACTGTATATGAATCCACTCCCCACTGGGCCCCAGTAAATGTAATACAACTGTATATGAATTCACTCCCCACTGGGCCTCAGTAAGTAATATAACTGTATATGCATTGTCCTGTTCACCCAGTTTCTTAATCCTGTAAAACAGTCTAGACAGTGGAACCTCTTTATGCATATGGACCCCCATAAGCCTCTCCTCTCTCTCCCCTCACTACTAGGCTGCTAGCTGAGGCTTGTTGACCCACTTTAGGCACCACTCCAGGGCCCCTTTCTAATCAAATCTAAAGAGATCGAGCCAGGGCTTTTCACGCCAGCCCACTGGAGTCCAATTGCAAACTGTCTGTTCAATACAATTTGGACTCAAAGGTGGACACTTCCGAGAGACTTACTGGTCATCAAAATCAAAATACCTTCCTTCATGTCAGCAGGAGGGGTTGAAGCCTGTGTGAAAGGAAGGAGTCATACTGGTTTGGGGGAAAGAACTAGCCTTACCCATAAAAAGACATGGGCCACAGACAGTCTGAAAGCCAAACATTGTGGTTTGACTGTGTACGTGTGTGTTTGTGCCTGTTGTGGGCACTGATGCATCCTGAGTAGCGTCCAGCTAGCAAACTCATGGATGGCTGATGACTGCATCTCCCTAATGACGCCCTGGAGGCAGGCAGGCAGTGTCTGTTGTTTTCCTGCTCCTGGATGAGAAAGAAAGGGATGACAGCGAGCAGTGGGACGGGATAAATTGAGCCACTCATAGGTGACCACCTCAGCCCTGTCCAATGAGATGGCCCCTGAGACTGTGCTCTGCATCCCAGGGGGTGGAGGGTAAAAGCTCAGCCAGCAGCTACACAACAAAAAAAGAGGGAGCTTTAGCTCCACGTCCTACTGTTTCATCTAACAGACACTAATGTTAGCCACCCCATTTTTTCTACAGCACTGGCCTTTATCAGTCTCATCTCCCCCATCTTTGTCCCATACCTCTTCTCTATCCTGTCTCCTTTATTAGCCTAGGCCTATGTCAAGGATCTGGTCATAGGTTAGATTGGAGGATTGCAGCGTGCCGCCTGGTCCGCCCAGCCATTCCTCTCAGTGACAGGGTCCAGGTGGTTACCCCACTGTGGGGAACTGCTGTAATCTGATCCACTGGAACCCATTGGAGTCAGAGCGAAAAAAAGTTACAATATGTAGCTAATCCCGGAAGCTCTGGTTTGTTTCACACCAGGTTATGATAAAGGAGGGATTTCACAGCGAGGTAGACACACAGGTTGGCAGGCACGCTACGCACACGTTGCTGAAGACATCTGATAGCCTACGCATGGAGACATGTAGTACCATGTGAACTGTAGACTACCTGGCATGTGTAAACAACAGCCTGCAGAGATCATGTTACCTGCCTACTAGGGCTGGGAATTGCCAGGACCTCACGATACGATATTATCACGACACTTTGGTGCCGATAGGATATGTATTGCGATTCTCACGATTCTATATGTATTGCGATTTGATACGCGACTTTATTGCGATTCGATGTTCCAAACATATTGCTCACCACGTCTGCTGCAGAGGGAGAGAGCCATGAGAAAACGCAGTTCTGATCAGTCAGTGAAATAAAAGTGCTGAAATGTTGGCTCCTATTTAAAAAAGAAGACGGAGAACAAGCTATGAAGGAAAAATCCTGGAGTTTTAGTGCAGGTACAGCCAACTAGCGCAAAAATAATATTGTGATATTGTCAAAGCAATAAGATATTTTGTCAAAAATAATATCCCGATACATAGGTGAATGCAGGTGAAAGCTATGATCCCTTATTGATGTCACCTGTAAAATCCACTTCAATCAGTGTACATGAAGGGGAGGAGACAGGTTAAAGAAGGGTTTTTAAGCCTTGGGACAATTGAGACATGGATTGTGTATGTGTGCCAGTCAGAGGGTGAATGGGCAAGACAAAAGATGCAAGTGCCTTTGAACCGGTTTGTGTCCAAGAACTGCAACGCTGCTGGGTTTTTTCCACGCTCAACAGTTTCCTGTGTGTGTCAAGAATGGTCCACCACTCAAAGGACATTGAGCCAACTCGACACAACTGTGGGAAGCATTGGAGTCAACATCGGCTAGCATCCCTGTGGAATGCTTTTGACACCCTGTAGAGTCCATTCCCGGCGAATTGAGGTTGTTCTGAGGGCAAAAAAGGGTGTTCCTAATGTTTTGTACACTCAGTGTATAACTGTCTGGTGCTGGGGCCAGTGAACATGTTACCTGTCTGCCTGGTGGTGAGGCCAGAGATCATGTTACCTGTCTGCCTGGTGGTGAGGCCAGATAACATGTTACCTGTCCGCCTGGTGGTGAGGCCAGAGATCATGTTACCCTGTCTGCCTGGTGGTGAGGCCAGAGATCATGTTACCTGTCTGCCTGGTGGTGAGGCCAGAGATCATGTGTCAGAAGCATGTTACCACCCATGTCACAAACAGTACCTTTGCCTCTTGTGGTAATAATAATCTCTTGCGACCTCAATGCATAGACTGGGGAGGGAAACACGTTCGGACATTTATGGAGTGCAAACTGCAAAGTAATTTCGTTACAGGTTATGGCGGTCATGATGATTCATTGATTGATCATTCTAAAGAGTAGGCTGTTTCTGTATGACAAAGGGCATGATGCTGACTAACTGCCAACATTACTGAACCAGCCACTTGGTGCCGACAGAACAATACAATGCTCGTCAGCAAAAAAATAAAAAAAGACAATTTTACTGTGTCAGTTCCCTCCTCACCTCAGCAGTCAGAATGTGGGGGAGTGCAGTGTGATGTACTGCTGTACTGCTGTCTGGGGATGGATGGATGGATGTGATTTATCAGGAACAAAGCGGTGCAGAACAGAGAGTCAGGGTATGCTCCGTCTGAAATGACACATTTTACATTTACATTTTAGTCCTTTAGCAGACGCTCTTATCCAGAGCGACTTACAGGAGCAATTAGGGTAAAGTGCCTTGCTCAAGGGTACATCGACAGATGATTTTTCAGCTAGTCTGCTCGGGGATTCGAACCAGCGACCTTTCGGTTACTGGCCCAAGGCTCTTAACCGCTAGGCTACCTGCCTGCCCGAACACCCTATTCACTATATAGTGCACTACTTTTAACCAGTGTCCCTGATCAAAAGTAGTGCCCTAATATGTAGGAAATACGGTGCCTGTGACATCAGCATCATTCAGCAGTACAACTCTGTAAAACCTGCACACACACACTCAGTCACAGACACACAGCCTACATGGTTACGTAACGGGACTAAAAACACTGTTAAAAGGCATCTCCTGCTTATTATTACAGCCAGGACATCAGCCATCACAGGCATTGCATAATTGCTCTTCTGTTCAGTGTCCAATCTCCCCCCTTTTCCTCTCCTCCAGTCTCTGTCTCTCCATCTCCGCTCTCTCAGCCCTATCTCTCCCAATCAATCTCTCACTCTTCCTCCCTTATCGCTCTCTAGATCACCGTTTCTGTCTCTCTTCTCCTCTCTCTCTCAATCCCTTTTTATTGCTTTCCACCTCCCTCCCTCTGCTCTCTCTCTCTCTAGATATCAGTAATTCCGTCGGGAGTGACAGTTGTCCTGGCTGGGTTTGAAAGATCAAGGAAGTGTGACGTATCAGTTCTCAGAGTGGATTTGCCATCTGTCAGACGAGTGTTCGGCGAGATGTCATTCAAAGGTGCCTGAAAACGACAGCCAGGCTCTAATCCCAACCAACCTGATCTAAAATCCAACCACATCATGTTTACAAATATGATGCTGGTTTCGAGGAAACCAGAGGAATCAGAGGAAGAGCATTTGGTCATCTGACATGTTTAGAGAACTAGAATCTCTGTCAGAATGTTCCAGGCTACTGTGACAGAGCTAGCCTTCTCTAACATAATTAAAATCTACAGTATAATCATAACACCTGCTGTGGTGTACACATGGCCGACAACCTTTGGTAAACAAAACAAGCATACATGGTAACAACTGGATTTAATAAAACAGCCATGAGAAAAGCAACTGGTGTCCCATCTCAGAAGATATGGTATAGGCCAAATCAAATCAAGTATTGGTCAAATGGGACGACTACAACAGGGAAATGCTTACTTACGAGCCCATTCCCAACAAGTTAGTTTAATGGTATTTCTGGAGTATTGATGGATCCCCAGACCAACAGTGGTCCTGACTGATCATATTACAGATTTTGTTTAAACCAGTCCTCAGCTCCTACTACCGATCACCCTTGCAGTGATCACCGAGCCCGGAGAGGAGACAATCAGTTATATCCACACAATCCAATCAGTCCAATTAGCCTGGCCAATGTTGATCCAGTGCCAACAGCACTCCAGGACCAAGGAAATCTACCCCAGCCCAGACCACTCTCCATTTCTCAGTTTCTCCATTCAGGCGAGGCCCACTCCAGCCAGTTCCTTTGTACCTCTGACAGGACAGGTCCAGGTGCTAGAGATCAAGTCCCGGCAGGTAGCTACCCTCCCTTCCCCTCACTGTGTCCAGAGGGTACATGTAGGACACACACACAGCCAGTGACTGCGGTTAGATAACCCTTGTCTAATAGCTAGGCAGTCAGTCACACACCCACACACTGCTCACCTCTCTCACCCACTGCAAACACCTTTTGTTGTTAACAGATATGTTAACTAAGTGTTTAACACTTTCCGCTAGCTTTTCTTTGCTGCTGGCTCCAACATCAGTGGAAAGTGGGTCAACAACACCTGGCTGTCTGCAAGTCATCCCCAACTCCCCACCCTACCTACCACACCAGCACCCATTTCTATGCAATTTAACTGAGTCTATACAGTAAATGAGAGAGTAGGTTGCTATTCTCAACAACAATACTTCATTACAGTGCTGTTTGAGAGTTCATCAGTGAATTGGATAAAACAGAAGCAGCTATGGGTCACGATATGATGACGCCATTATCGCAGGACAATGTATTAAGGGGGTCATGAGATAATGAAGTCATCCACTTCTAGTATGTAGTGGTAGCCCAACATCTGCCCAGCTGCGTGGGAAGAAAGAAAAGTAGATCATCTCAACTTCCCCTCCTGTAGTTCTGCATGAAAGTTATTCAAACGAGAAGCTACTGATGTGTATGGGTATCATACAGCAGGACTAAGTGCTTGTTGAATCAGCTCAATAGAAATCGATTGTTGACTGACAATCAGGGAGCCAAGGCCTATACATTCATTCATACAGTATAGCTGCTCTGCCATGATGTAACCATCTTGAAATGATACAGCACTTCTGACACCACAGCAGTTAACAGATTTGAGAGGATTAGGGAGTGCAGAGCAAAACATGTTATGGTGATGTCCACATGTCACATGTAGCGACGGCTACCTGCACCCCTACTGCCTTACCTTCAATGGCGATGACATGTTCTCGAATCTGATTCTGCAGGATGGGCTCTTCCACACGCTCCAGCAGTTCATATATGGGTAGATGTTCGGATGGACGGATTCAGAATCTCTGGATCTCAGACCGAATGGCAGCCGAGTTTGCAAGGTGCTGCTGATAGTTCATGTTGCGCGTCGGTTTTGTTCTTGCCCTTTCACGACTGGTAACGAATTGACTGGTCTTGTCAAATGGTGTAGTCCTCAGCACAATATTGTGTGTGAGGCAAGCCAAATAATTTGTAGATAGCTAGCTACTTGATTCAAACTGCAACTTTGGCTTGAAATGAAACAGCAGTTACTTGTCAGTGAGTCCATGTAGCTAGCTGGCTATCCCTGCTTCCAAACAACCGACCCGGGCTCTCCTGATTCGAAATCCTGGAGGAGTGACAGTAGTACAGTCTGCTGAGCAACGATTCCCCATATCCTTGCTCCGTCCCTCACGGAGTGTGGAAATAAAACCCTATTCACGAATATTAGCGTGTGTATGAATTGTAGCAATCCAGCAAACAGGTAAGTACTGTACTAGAGTCATATCATAACTCTCAAACGCTGGAACGGTTTGAAAACGCTTGTTAAATAGGCCCTTTTGCATTTGCTAACTCGCTAGCTAGCAGTAGCTAACGTCCAAGCCGGGGACAAAACTCAGAATTTCTCAAACCCCTATCATTCTCTACTTAGACCGACCAATCTGTTTCAGAGCTTTTCTTCACAAACATGCAAATGAACCAATGTAGTTATGTACCCAGGAAAACCCCACCAAAAAAGCAATCTACATAGCTAGCTAGTTAGCTAAATAGTTACTAATCGTGGCTGGATGTGTGTTCTGCGCAGCCAAATCCTCGTTCGTTGTTTTGTTTAGCGTGCAAGAGCAGCCGCAAACTCCCCCCACAGTCCCGATTTGGTCCAAACACTGGGCGCGTGCAGTTGCCGAAAATTCCAAGTCACAGTAAAAATGTGGCTACTTGCGATGAGAGCAATATATATTTTACAGATTGCTCTAGTTCATCGGCAAACATAGGTGCTTTCCCCTTGTGTAGAAATCCATCCCGTCTGTATCATTGAACGTCATTCCCTGAACGTTTCCTCCTGGAAAACGTCTGCTGCAACCCATAGACTTAGATAGACATCGCATTATTGTTTATGTGCTATTATGGCGTCCGTGAGACCCCAGGCAGAGCCATTGAGGCCATCTCCATTTTGAAGTAGTCCATTTTCATATTCTACTACTTCTATGAGTTGGCAAACAAACTGAACGGGTGCATACTGCCACCTGGAGTGTGTTGTTTGAACAGGTATAAAGCCAAGGTTAGTGATTTATTGCCACCTGCAGTTATGGAATGTTTTCTCAGGAGTACAATGTATGATCCTTCCTTAACTCCCTTGACTACTTTAAAATGGTGAAAATCCTCAATGGCGATGCCCATGCTAAAATAGCCATTTGGGCACTAGAGTCCTCTATCTATCTCCTGTGGCTGCAACCATAGAACGCATTGGATGGTTCAGAGGCGTCGCGTTCTTGAATGTACTTATTGCGCAGAGGCTGCGCATTTGTTTCTCTGGGCATTTGAAGAATGTTCACGCACATGTACAGTATGTGCCAATATATAACATTCATTTAGCCATAGATATGGAGCTCTAAGGTGTTCATATTTGAGAAGAGATACATTTTGCTTGCAAAGTTAGTGCAATATAGGATAGCATCTGCATAAAAAAGCAAAGATCATACATGATTACACTCAAAACTCCAAAATGTATTGCTATATTTTATTGATTGATTTGAAATTTTGAATATTTACATATTTCCTTTGATTCATTTACTTATTTATACACAACCTCGTTATCAAAAAGATAATACTCCTTAGTTCCACCATAGAAATATTGATCCCATCTATGAAAACCTATAAACAGTACAGAGACCTTGAGTCGATTAATATCTTAGTTCAATGCCACTCACTCATCCCTGAGGCTGACTCTTCATTTATATTTACATAGGATATATCCAACATTTCAGGTTCCTGACTTGAAAAGTTCAGCAGTCCTCTTCAATCTGCCCAGCCGGGCACTGCTTCCCCATCCACTATTAAGTAATGGACGATGCCAGCTCTCTTCTTCCCACTGCTCAAAGCCTTAATACAGCATTCATGGTCTGCCACCGTGAAGTGTGTCTCTGTTCCGTCATCCACAAACTCTCCCTATAGACGACAATAAGAGAAGGTCCATAAATATCAGTAAAGGACTGGAATGGCAAAGGTATGGACCAAAGCATTAGTGAATCATGTTAAACCAGAACCCTGGACTATGCATGTATGTATGCAACATACATGGATATAATAACTTCACATTAAATTCCATATGAGGTTGAAATAGTACCTCTGTCTCCATTTTCTGCCCATTGAACCATACATCCATTGTGTCCTTTTCTGTTGAAAGAAATCATACAGTAGTAACTTATTAGTATTGCTTGCATCATATTTTTCACCATAGGCCTACAGGACAGAAGAACCATGCAGTGTATTGGAATTATTGTTAATGATTTACCGGTAACTGAATCTGCATAAAATGTGAATTACACATCCATAAGAGCATCATAACATCACACAGTGCAGATTTCCCTGCTTTGTTTATTCATGTCACATGCGCTTTCTGCTATAGGCTACAAAGGACAGTGTCCCTTCCAATCAGGTTTCTTGCATGGCTTAAAATAGCCCACCCAGAAGTGTTTACCTGAGTAGATTATACTCCTCAGAACAGCGCTGACCTGCATATTGCCTTACACACAGCAGACTACGTTTTTATAGACTTTTTAGAATAGACGGTGCAGTTCGTATTGACACTGAAATATTGCTCAATGCTCATAGGAAAGAATATCCTTTTTATTTTTTCGAGACTTACCAAGGACAATCCTGCAGTCAACACCATCCACTTGCAGCACCCACGTCTTAGTGACTTTGGATCTGTTATCTATGAACTTCTGGAGACTCTTGCCATCAATCTCCAAGGTGTACTCGTAGGTAAAGCCACTGATAGCCTCAATGTTTACTGTTGCTTTTGTTTCCATGCCTCCCACTGTGAAGGTCTCCTTTCCAACCAGTTTGAACATCCAGTCTCTTCTGAGCACCTCCTGAGGAGGAAAGCAAATCAGACAGCCGTAGGCCTTCTGTACATACAGTGGGGAAAACAAGTATTTGATACACTGCCGATTTTGCAGGTTTTCCTACTTACAAAGCATGTAGAGGTCTGTAATTTTTATCATAGGTACACTTCAACTGTGAGAGACGGAATCTAAAACAAAAATCTAGAAAATCAAATTGTATGATTTTTAAGTAATGAATTTGCATTTTATTGCATGACATAAGTATTTGATACATCAGAAAAGCAGAACTTAATATTTGGTACAGAAACCTTTGTTTGCAATTACAGAGATCATACGTTTCCTGTAGGTCTTGACCAGGTTTGCACACACTGCAGCAGGGATTTTGGCCCACTCCTCCATACAGACCTTCTCCAGATCCTTCAGGTTTCGGGGCTGTCGCTGGGCAATACGGACTTTCAGCTCCCTCCAAAGATTTTCTATTGGGTTCAGGTCTGGAGACTGGCTAGGCCACTCCAGGACCTTGAGATGCTTCTTACGGAGCCACTCTTTAGTTGCCCTGGCTGTGTGTTTCGGGTCGTTGTCATGCTGGAAGACCCAGCCACGACCCACCTTCAATGCTCTTACTGAGGGAAGGAGGTTGTTGGCCAAGATCTCGCGATACATGGCCCCATCCATCCTCCCCTCAATACGGTGCAGTCGTCCTGTCCCCTTTGCAGAAAAGCATCCCCAAAGAATGATGTTTCCACCTCCATGCTTCACGGTTGGGATGTTGTTCTTGGGGTTGTACTCATCCTTCTTCTTCCTCCAAACACGGCGAGTGGAGTTTAGACCAAAAAGCTATATTTTTGTCTCATCAGACCGCATGACCTTCTCCCATTCCTCCTCTGGATCATCCAGATGGTCATTGGCAAACTTCAGACAGGCCTGGACATGCGCTGGCTTGAGTAGGGCGACCTTGCGTGCGCTGCAGGATTTTAATCCATGACGGCGTAGTGTGCTACTAATGGTTTTCTTTGAGACTGTGGTCCCAGCTCTCTTTAGGTCATTGACCAGGTCCTGCCGTGTAGTTCTGGGCTGATCCCTCACCTTCCTCATGATCATTGATGCCCCACAAGGTGAGATCTTGCATGGAGCCCCAGACCGAAGGTGATTGACCGTCATCTTGAACTTCTTCCATTTTCTAATAATTGTACCAACAGTTGTTGCCTTCTCTCCAAGCTGCTTGCCTATTGTCCTGTAGCCCATCCCAGCCTTGTGCAGGTCTACAATTTTATCCCTGATGTCCTTACACAGCTCTCTGGTCTTGGCCATTGTGGAGAGGTTGGAGTCTGTTTGATTGAGTGTGTGGACAGGTGTCTTTTATACAGGTAACGAGTTCAAACAGGTGCAGTTAATACAGGTAATGAGTGGAGAACAGGAGGGCTTCTTAAAGAAAAACTAACAGGTCTGTGAGAGCCGGAATTCTTACTGGTTGGTAGGTGATCAAATACTTCTGTCATGCAATAAAATGCAAATTAATTCCTTAAAAATCATACAATGTGATTTTCTGGATTTAGATTCTGTCTCTCACAGTTGAAGTGTACCTATGATACAAATGACAGACCTCTACGTGCTTTGTAAGTAGGAAAACCTGCAAAATCGGCAGTGTATCAAATACTTGTTCTCCCCACTGTAGCTCTGACTGACCAAAAACACATTAGAGATTTTAAAAAGGAATACATTTCAGGGCCTACGTACCTGTCCATTGATCCAAACAACCCTCTTCCCTGTCGTCGTGCCGTGTTCAAACTCAATCCTGTAAACCCCATCGCTTAACGCCACCTCCCAGATACCAACAACATCTCCGGCCATCATTTTGACTGACCTTCCAGGGGTATAAAGCCTGTAGGCCTAACTGGAAATGATTATATATGTCCCATCGACTCTATCCTCATTTCAAACCAAGGTTGTAGTTCAAATCTCATCCTATAGGCGTTTTTTAAGCAATGTTAGTCCGTGTGTCCATCAAACTGTCCTGGATCTGCTCTGCTCTGCTCTGCTCTGCTCTGCTCAGCAACAAGTGAAAACTGCATTACTGTAAGAGGCTTATTGTTGCAAGTCCTCTTTCAATCCAGTTACTGACAGAGGTAATTTGTATGTGAGACTTCTACAGTGAGTGACTACAGGTGATGCCTATACCTTCTTTAGATAGGCCTAGGTTAAATACATCACACACACAATTAGCAAACTAATCAACAAATGAATCCCACATTTGTGATCAAACATACAGTATAAAGAAAGCCTCTTTATTAAGGATCTTTCTAGTGTCTTTTTTCAAACGTCTTTGGGTCTTATTATTAACATTAGTAATATAAACAGCCTAGAGGTAAGCAGTTTAGAAGCTTAAATGTAGTTTATAATTCTGCAATAAATAGCTATAACACGTTGGTTGAATTTGGAGCGTGCCAAATAGTGAGCGTATATGTGATTGCACTGTTATTGACCGTTACAGTTCATTATTGCTAGTGCGGTCATTATTTGGTATATTGACCAAGGTATTCAGACGATCACAGAAGAGCACGCATGACTCGACCTTCGCCTCTCCTGAGCCGTTTGGGGGAGTTGCAGCGATGATACAATATCGTAATTGGATTGCAATTGGATATCACGAAATTGGGGGAGAAAAAGGGGATAAAAAAAGAAGAGCATACTTTGCGCCAAAGCCTGCCAGTAGATGGCATAACACTACCTTGTCTAGTTTCCCACAATAAAACTTCCAAACTTCCCAAAACGTTTGTTTACTGGCTATTAAAACAACAATAATCAAGTGTGCTTGTAAAAAATACAATTCCACTCCCATTATTTATTTTTATTGACATTATGCTAATAAAAAATATAGTTGGGCCTACCATATCTGATTGTTTTAACCTATTACATAAAGGTATTGATTAAATCTTATGTATATGGACTGCATTGGTAATACATAAATACATGCAGCCAAGTTATTTCATGAGCAGATATGGTTGTAATAACATGTGTACATGTGTACGGTGGGCGGTGTCGAACCTTGCCGTGAGATCCGCTACTTATGCCGCGTTCAAGTACTATTCGGAACTAGGAAACTCGGAAAATTCGACTTGCTAACAGGTTGAACGCGGTACGTGTATAACTATAACCAATTAGCAAGTCAGAAATGTCCGAGTTTTCTAGTTCTGACTAGTACGTGAACGCGGCATAAATCGTTTATTTCTCGGTCTTGGGTTGGTCCTCAGAGGGGAGAGAGCGTTTATGGAGTCTGTATTTACATAGTATTTCCTCGGGTAACTCGGTTCGCTGGAAGGGGGAAGGCAGAAGATCCCTCCTTGCCGACAACGCATTGAGACTCCAGAAATCTCTCTCCTTCTGAAGACGTTGGAAAATAGGAAAATGGCCTCTAAAGTTATAATCGATTAAGTAAGTTTTGTATTGACAGATTATATGGAATCGTTATGTGTAGCCGCCTAGTAAGCGTAGGTTGCACTGTCTACATTACGATATAAAATGAAGTGTATGTCATTTCAGCTGCATGAACTCAGAAAGGAGACATTGAACGACTGCCATAATATTTCTTATCGTGGAGTTATTTTTTGTCACCGGAATGGAATGGTAAATGCTGCATTTCCATGTAAACTTTAAGCAGGATTATAGCACTCAAGTTGTTAAATGTTTTAGTTTACTTTATTGAAGCAACCCAGATTGTGCATGTCTTTCTGAACAGTTACGTCATAGCCTACTGCTGAACTATTTTTTTCCCTTTTTTAAAACAAAGCAATTTTATGGATAATCAGTTATCTAATCTGCAAACTGGACACAACTTCAGAATGACAGAAGACTACAGGCAATGCCTCTCTCACTGAACTTCTTATACTCATTGTGGGTTTTTCCTTGACACTGCAAGAATGAAACTGACACTGCATCTCTGTGTGTTATGGCTGTTGCTGGTATGGAGCGCAGGGGCCTCTGAAAGGAGACCCCTCAAAAGGACAATCTTACAACGAACATCCCTCCAGGGGGGGATTTTTAACAGAACACAAAATATGTTGAACTTTGACAGTATTGCTCCTTCCACTGGTGGTATAAGTGTGTCCCTTGTGGCGAGCCATCATTACAAAATGCAGAGAGATGAGAAAGCTGACCTCCCAACAAGAAGAAAAGGACCGCCAAGCAGAAGAGTTATGCCAAGCAGAAGAGTACCCCAACAACCAAAGAAACCCATAAACCAGGTTGTCAGTGGTGCTGGCACATCTCAAGGCAACAGTAAACCAGTGACAGGGGTGGTGGTTCAGCCTCCGTCCATACCAGGCTGCACCGTACCCGGCAGCGCAGGCTCCCTCAACGTCCTGGCCAGCTTCGCAGGGAAGAACCGGGTCCTCGTCATCTCTGCCCCACATGACTCAGACGGCTACTACCGCCTGATGATGACCCTCCTCAAGTCGGACGTCTACTGCCAGATGGCGGAGCGGCACATGCAGATGATAGTGATGTTCCACCGGGAGAGAGCGGGGTGGTAAGGTGCGCGGGTCAACGCCAAGGGACAGGTCACGGAGGAGCCCCTGGATACGGTCCTCATCCCCAGGCTGATGAACTTCCTGAAGTTGGAGGAGGGGAAGTTTGGCATGGTTCTCCTGAGGAAGACCCTCCAGGTGGAGGAGAGGTACCCATACCCGGTCAGGCTGGAGGCTATGTACGAGGTGATGGACCAGACCCACATGCGCAAGCTGGAGAAAGCCAGGCAGAGGGGCTTCGTGCAGAGGTGCAAGGCGGCCGGTGTTGAGGGCCAGGTGGTTGAGTCTCAGGGCCAGGGGGTATTGACCATGGGGTCAGAGGTCAGAGTGAACTCTACGGTGGAGAGGGTGCCAGTGAGGAAAGGGGTGCAGAGACCAGCTCAAGGACCCAAGGCTGTGACAGTTACCACAACCCGACCAACCACCACAAAACCAACTACGACCACAAAGCCAACTACGACCACAAAGCCAACCACAACCACCACAACAACAAAGCCAACCACAACCACCACAAGAAAAACAACCACAACAAAACCAACAACTACTACAACCACCACAAAAGCAACCACCACAACAAAACCACCACCAACAACAAAAGCAACCACGACCACAACTACAACAAAGCCAACCACAACCACCACAAGAAAAACAACCACGACCACAACAAAACCAACAACTACTACAATCACCACAAAAGCAACCACCACAACAAAACCAACAAGAACAACAAAACCAACAACTACAACCACAACAAAACCACCAGCAACAACAAAAGCAACCACGACCACCACCACTACAAAACCAACCACCACAACAAAACCAAAAACCACAACAACACGACGAACCACAACCACAACCACCACAAAACCCACAATTCCGAAGCCCTTGGTCCCCCAGACAACACCACACTGGGACCTAGAGGTCCCCACCACAGACGAATCCTCCTACACCCTCTCAGTGACCCACAAAAATGGCAGAGATGACGTTACAGAATCCCACAGAGACCATTATGAAGAAGACACAACCGACGATACCAAACATGGCCGACAAGTTGTTACCTCTCCATCTCAGCTCACTAACGACAAACCAACTGAAGGTGGGGAAGAACTGGGCAGTGAATTTAAGGTTCACCCTGATGCACAGGTGGAAACAACTTCCCCCAAGAAGAGCAAGGTCAAGCAGCCTGTCAATGCAGAGAGGAAGAAAAAGGCTGATAAATCAGGGGAGAAGAGTAAAGCAGACAAGAAGAGGTCGAAGGCTGCTAAAGACAGTGATGGTGGCTTCTATCGTGGTAGGAGACCAGGGAAGAAGGCCGCTATTAACCAGGCGAAAGAGGCAGACAACGAGAGGCCCCCCACAAAACAGCCAAACCCCTTAGTCTCCTTTTTTGGTTATTTTGAGAAGAGACGACGTCTACTTGTGAGTATTCTGTTGTATTACATAAAGGTATTGATTAAATCTGATAAGGAGCATGCATATTGGTAGACTAGAACTGAATAGAACAGAATAGAACAGAATAGACACATGATACAACATTCACTTCTCTTTCCCTCCCAGGTGATCACTACTCCAGACGAGGAGAATCGTATGTACACGCAGCAGAGAGATGAGTATCTGGAGCATGTGTGTGAATTGGGTGTCAGAAAAATATCTCTTATCACCATATTTGGCTCTCTGACCAATGGCACCATGAAGATGGACCATTACCAGGCTGGTAAGTAAAGTCTTGAACTTTTTGTTGCTAATTTTCTATTCTATTTTACTCTGATGACAAGTGTAATAAACGTTTGTGGTTACAGAGAAGGATCAGCCTCTGAAAGGCATGAAAGAAGAGGACTTCACAAACCAGTCACTCATCAGAGCCTTGAGAAAGGACTTGGGACTGATATTTGATGACTACTATATGGTGCTGACTGACTTTGATATGAAAGTGAAGGTTGGTTCGTCTTGTTTCCCTATAAAGGTTACTGCGGTATAATAACAATGTATTATTGTATACTGCTACTTAGTATTGTGCATCCTGGATGCACTTCTTATTTTGATGAAAGAGCATTTAACTTTTCGCTCCTGTGTCTGAGTGAAAATCCATCATATCGGTTGAGTGCTTCAATAACTCAATTTTACTGCAGTGAATTGATACAGTATCATCCGTGACACGTTTTCTGTCTAAAGACGGGATATTGTTTTCTGTCCTCATTCACAGCAAGAATATGAGGTGCCCATCGCCATGACGGCTGTGTTTGACTACATAGACACGTTCTCCTCACGCATCAAGGAGATGGAACAGCAGAAGAAGCAAGGAGTGACGTGTAAGAAAGAAGACAAATCCAAATCCTTGGAGAACTTCCTCTCACGGTACTAGTGGGCTTTTGTTATTATCTAGGACTATGCAATTGCAATATAAAAGTGTGTGACTGCAGTTTCAAGTCAACACAACTGACAAATACACTTGCCTAAAACTGACACTGACATCCTGTGTGCTCCTGGTCGAACATATATGCAAATAAATAAAGCTATGCATTCGTAACCTTTTTTGTTCCTCTCAAATGCTCGTGGAATTTTGTTTGTATATATTTGATGTCATTGTTTTTTCTGTGTTTTATATTTTTCTAGGTTCCGCTGGAGACGCAGGCTGTTTGTGATCTCCTCCTCTGACGACGAGGAATGGGCCTATCAGCAGCAGCTCTATGCCCTGACCAGCCAGGCCTGCAATCTGGGTGAGTAGTGATGTCACACTGTTGTCTCAGGCCTGTACGGTACATTAGACGTTTCGTGATGATTTCACCGGGGCCCTTAAGTGTTTGTTTTGGCTGCGTCACACCCATTTCCGGAGATGTTCAGAATGTGTGGGCACAATTTGGTCAACTAGGGTGGCAGGTAGCGTAGCGGTTAGAGCGCTGGGCCAGTAACTGAAAGGTTGTTGGTTCGAATACCTAAGCCGACAAGGTGAAAATATGTTGATGTACCTTTGAGCAAGGCACTTAACCTTAATTTGCTCCAGGAGCTCTGTACTACTATGGCTGACCCTATAAAACAACACATTTCACTGCACCTATCTGGTGTATGTGACAATAAAACATGGCCAAAACAATGTTTTTGCCTGTTACGTTCAAGAGCAGACACATTTCCCGAATACCTCACCAGCGCACTCCCTCAAGCTTATAGAGAAAGTGCAGGGAGTGTTATCTCTCAAATACCACTACTGAAACACACTGTCCTCATCCCTTGTTGTTACTGTCTGTCACTGTTGGTCCAACGAGCCATGCTGTACAAGCATCATTATATATATTTTAACATCATTATCATTATATATAAATTAACTATTAACAGAAGATAATCTCATGGAATGTCCCCTTATTTGTAGCTTGCAGAGTCTGTCACAATTAGTTTTAACTGTTGCAAAATATGTAACAAACTGCATTAGCTATGCAAACAAACGAAAGGGAATATTTGGCGTTTAGCTATAACATGCCTGAATTGTTTAGGTTAGATAATGGGCACCACTTTAAAGCTTAGCTAGGATAGAGATCTCTTGTGACTCACCAGAATGTTTGGTATTTGGTTTTGAACTTGTTGTAGACAATGTGGTCAACTACTCATGTTGGTCTAGCACTGATGAAAAACAGGGTTCTTAGTTTGGGAGGACAGGCTATTATTTAGCTGCAAACAGAGTCTTACTGTGGATGACATTAAGAGCACTGGGATGAAAGATCTGCAAATTAGAAACATTTGCAATTCGAGAAAGGAATCTGGCTAGCACAGTGAAACTAATAAAACAAGACTGTTGAGCTTCAGTTGTATGCATGCATTTTAGTGCTTCTACTGGGAAATGCTTAATGGACTCAGTTTGGCCACATTGCATAAAACCACTGCTTACACCTATATCCATACCTTCAGATCTACTAGATGTCTTTGGGAAGGCGCTAGGGCTTGGTTTGAATTGGTTTGATATTGGGCGTAAGAGGTGCAGTGGTGTAATGGGCAAGTGAAATGACTTGTTTTCAACTGGCTCTACTCAGGCCTGCGCCACTTGTCTGTGCTGAAGCTGATTGGAAAGGACATGGAGGATATGGGCGGGACCCTTGAGCTATATCCAATCAACGGTAAGAAACTGAGTTATTGTTACCATATTGGTGGAAAAATCTTGAGCTTATATGACTGAAGTTTTGATTATGTAACTGAAGTATTCTGCTTCTTCTTTTTCTTTTTCTTCTTCTTTTTCTTCTTCTTTTTCTTCTTCTTCTTCTTCTAAACATTATGTTGTTCTTAATGTATGAAATCAATTAAAGTTAACCCCTCAACCCTGCCTGTGTCACAGGTACTGCCACTGTGGAACGTGAGGACGTCTCTCCCTCTCTGGTGAAGGACATCAGGAACTACTTCCAGATCAGCCCAGAGTACTTCTCTATGCTCCTGGTGGGGAAAGACGGCAACGTCAAGTCCTGGTACCCGTCTCCCATGTGGTCCATGTCCATCATATATGATCTGGTTGACTCCATGCAGCTCCGTAGACAGGAGATGGCTATCCAGCTGTCCCTTGGCATGCGCTGTCCTGAGGATGAGTATGGGGGCTATGGTCATGACAGAGACCCGGATGGTTACCACCGTGGATATGGTTACTAAAGGATTGAGAATATGATGTTCCCCTCAGGATGTGTTCCATTTTCTAATGAGGCCTGGTTGTGGCCTTGTCCCATGAACTATATGAAGCTATTGTATGAATGGCATTTCATGAAGGCTTTTTTTGCATTTTGATAACTGTGAAGTTGTTTTTATAAGAATTGACTTTCCTATAATAGATTATGAAAATGCAGCATACTTTTTCTTCCATTATATTTTTGTCTATTGAATGTATGAGTTGTTTCACAGGGAGAATGGAGATTTCAGATTAAAAACATTTGGCAATTGCCTTTTATGTTTTGCATATATTTTTTATCTTGTATGGAGATATACAGGCAACTGCCAAAATAAAGGTAACACTTCAGTAAATGAGGGATACAAAGTATATTGTACCACACGAGCCCGAGGGGCCGCAAAACCAGACAGGAAGATCACCTCAGTGACTCATCCCACTCAAGTCCAGTATAGCGAAAAAAGCCTGGCACGACGTGATGCACCCATCGTAGGGACGGCATGGGAGAGCACTAGCAAGCCAGTGACTCAGCCCCTGTAATAGGGTCAGAGGCAGAGAATCCCAGTAGAGAGAGGGGGGAGCCGGCCAGGCAGAGACAGTAAGGGGGTTCCGTCACTCCAGTGCCTTGCCGTTCACCTTCGCACCCCTGGGCCAGACTACACTCAATCATAGGACCCACTGAAGAGATGAGTCTTCAGTAAAGACTTAAAGGTTGAGACCGAGTCTGCGTCTCTCACATGGATTGGCAGACCATTCCATAAAAATGGAGCTCTGTAGGAGAAGGCCCTGCCTCCAGCTGTTTGCTTAGAAATTCTAGGGACAATAAGGAGGCCTGCGTCTTGTGACCGTAGCGTACGTGTAGGTATGTACGGCAGGACCAAATCGGAGAGGTCGGTAGGAGCAAGTCCATGTAATGCTTTATAGGTTAGCAGTAAAACCTTGAAATCAGCCCTAGCCTTAACAGAGGCAAGCACTGGAGTAATATGATCAAGTGTTTTGGTTCTAGACAAGATTGTAGCAGCCGTACTTAGCACTAGCTGAAGGTTATTTAGTGCTTTATCCAGGTAGCCGGAGAGTAGAGCATTGCAGTAGTCTAATCTTAAAGTGACAAAAGCATGGATTAGCTTTTCTGCATAATTGTTTGACAAAATGTTTCAGATTTTTGTCATGTTACAAAGATGGAAAAAAGCTGCTCTTGTATTATTTTTGATCAGGGTCCAGAGTAATGCCGAGGTCCTTCACAGTTTTATTTGAGACGACTGTACAACCATCAAGATTAATTGTCAGATCAAACAGCAGATCTCTCTGTTTCTTGGGACCTAGATCCAGCATCTCTGTTTTGTCTGAGTTTAAAAGTAAAACAATTGCCGCCATCCACTTCCTTATGTCTGAAACACAGGCTTCCAGGGTATGCAATTTTGGGGCTTCACCATGTTTCATCAAAATGTACAGCTGTGTGTCGTCTGCATAGCAGTGAAAGTTGACATTGTGTTTCCGAATGACATCACCAAGAGGTAGCATATATAGTGAAAACAATAGTGGTCCTAAAACGGAACCTTGAGGAATACCGAAGCTTACCATTGATTTGTCAGAGGACAAACCATCCACAGAGACTAACTGATATCTTTCCGACAGATAAGATCTAAACCAGGCATGAACTTAGGGTTTCCAATCTCTCCAAAAGAATGGGGTGATCAATGGTGTCAAAAGCAACACTAAAGTTTAGGGGCACGAGGACAGACACAGAGCCTTGGTCTGACGCCATTAAAATGTAATTTACCACCTTCACAAGTGCGGTCTCAGTACTATGATGGGGTCTAAAACTAGACTGGAGCCTTTCGTATACATTATTTGTCTTCAGGAAGGAAGTGAGTTGCTGAGAAACAGCTTTTTCCCCCCAAAATTGAGGGGAATGGGAGATTCGATATAGGCCGATAGTTTTTAACATTTTCCAGGTCAAGGTTTGGCTTTTTCAGGAGAGGCTTTATTACTGCCACCTTTAGTGAGTTTGGCACACATTTAATATTTAATTTAATTTTTATTTTAATAATTTTTATTTAATTTCATTTTAATTTTTTCAAACATCCGGAGGATAGGGAGCCATTTATTATGTTCAACATAGGAGGACCAAGCACAGGAAGTAGCTCTGTCACACCCTGGCTCTGGGACTCTATTTGTTGAGCCAGGGTGTGTTCATTCTATGTGGTTATTTTCTATGTTGGGGATTCTAGTTCTTCATTTTCTATGTTTGCCTGAGTGACTCCCAATCAGAGGCAACGAGTGTCAGCTGTTGGCTGGTTGTCTCTGATTGGGAGCCATATTTAACTGTCTGTCTTTCACTTTGTGTTTGTGGTTTCTTGTTCCGTGTTGGTTGGTGTATGTAACCAGGGACGTCACGGTTTCGTTTTGTTGTTTTGATCGTGTGATCATTTATCAAATAAAGAAGATGTTTGCCTTCAACGCTGCGCCTTGGTCCTCCTCCTTAGACGAGCGTGACAAGCTCTTTCAGTAGTTGTGTTGGAATAGGATCCAGTAGGCAGCTGGAAGGTTTAGAGGCCATTACTATTTTCGTGAATGTGTCGAGATATACAGGATAAAACAACTTGAGTGTCTCCGTTGATCCGAGGTCCTGGCATTTCTGTGCAGACTCAGTAAGAGAAATACGCATATTCAAAGAGGAGTCCGTAATTTGCTTTCTAATGATCATGATCTTTTCATCAAAGAAGTTCATGAGTTAATCACAATCGAAGTAAAGGCCATCCTCACTTGGGGAATGCTGCTTTTTAGTTAGCTTTGCAACAGTATCAAAAATCTATTTTGAATCTCCTGAGTGGCGCAGTGGTCTAAGGCACTGCATCGCAGTGCTAGCTGTGCCACTAGAGATCCTGGTTCGAATCCAGGCTCTGTCGTAGCCGGCCGTGACCGGGAGACCCATGGGGCGGCGCGCAATTGGCCCAGCGTCGTCCAGGGTAGGGGAGGGAATGGCCGGCAGGGATGTACAGTGGGGAAAAAAAGTATTTAGTCAGCCACCAATTGTGTATGTTCTCCCACTTAAAAAGATGAGAGAGGCCTGTAATTTTCATCATAGGTACACGTAAACTATGACAGACAAATTGAGGAAAAATAATCCAGAAAATCATATAGTAGGATTTTTAATGAATTTATTTGCAAATTATGGTGGAAAATAAGTATTTGGTCACCTACAAAGAAGCAAGATTTCTGGCTCTCACAGACCTGTAACTTCTTCTTTAAGAGGCTCCTCTGTCCTCCACTCGTTACCTGTATTACTGGCACCTGTTTGAACTTGTTATCAGTATAAAAGACACCTGTCCACAACCTCAAACAGTCACACTCCAAACGCCACTATGGCCAAGACCAAAGAGCTGTCAAAGGACACCAGAAACAAAATTGTAGACCTGCACCAGGCTGGGAAGACTGAATCTGCAATAGGTAAGCAGCTTGGTTTGAAGAAATCAACTGTGGGAGCAATTATTAGGAAATGGAAGACATACAAGACCACTGATAATCTCCCTCGATCTGGGGCTCCACGCAAGATCTCACCCTGTGGGGTCAAAATGATCACAAGAACGGTGAGCAAAAATCCCAGAACCACACGGGGGGTCCTAGCGAATGACCTGCAGAGAGCTGGGACCAAAGTAACAAAGCCTACCATCAGTAACACACTACGCCGCCAGGGACTCAAATCCTGCAGTGCCAGACGTGTCCCACTGCTTAAGCCAGTACATGTCCAGGCCCATCTGAAGTTTGCTAGAGTGCATTTGGATGATCCAGAAGAGGACTGAGAGAATGTCATATGGTCAGATGAAACCAAAATATAACTTTTTGGTAAAAACTCAACTCGTCGTGTTTGGAGGACAAAGAATGCTGAGTTGCATCCAAAGAACACCATACCTACTGTGAAGCATGGGGGTGGAAACATCATGCTTTGGGGCTGTTTTTCTGCAAAGGGACCAGGACGACTAATCCGTGTAAAGGAAAGAATGAATGGGGCCATGTATCGTGAGATCTTGAGTGAAAACCTCATTCCATCAGCAAGGGCATTGAAGATGAAATGTGGCTGGGTCTTTCAGCATGACAATGATCCCAAACACACCGCCCGGGCAACGAAGGAGTGGCTTCGTAAGAAGCATTTCAAGGTCCTGGAGTGGCCTAGCCTGTCTCCAGATCTCAACCCCATAGAAAATCTTTGGAGGGAGTTGAAAGTCCGTGTTGCCCAGCGACAGCCCCAAAACATCACTGCTCTAGAGGAGATCTGCATGGAGGAATGGGCCAAAATACCAGCAACAGTGTGTGAAAACCTTGTGAAGACTTACAGAAAACGTTTGACCTGTGTCATTGCCAACAAAGGGTATATAACAAAGTATTGAGACACTTTTGTTATTGACCAAATACTTATTTTCCACCATAATTTGCAAATAAATTCATTAAAAATCCTACAATGTGATTTTCAGGATTTTTTTTTCTCATTTTGTCTGTCATAGTTGACGTGTACCTATGATGAAAATTACAGGCCTCTCTCATATTTTTAAGTGGGAGAACTTGCACAATTGGTGGCTGACTAAATACTTTTTTTCCCCACTGTAGCTCAGTTGATAGAGCATGGCGTTTGCAACGCCAGGGTTGTGGGTTCGATTCCCACAGGGGGTATGAAAAAAATAAATAATAATAATGTAAGTCGCTCTGGATAAGAGCGTCTGCTAAATGATGTAAATGTAAATGAATCGGTTTTAGAAAAAGTAGGCTGATCGAGCAGCAGTGTGGGCTTTTTGATATTGCGCGGTAGACTTCCAATTTGGTGGAGCGCCATTTCCGTTCCAATTTTCTGTAAGCTTGCTTCAGGGCTCGTGTATTTTATGTATACCAGGGAGCTAGTTTCTTGTGACAATTTTTTTTTTGCTTTTAGCAGTGCGACTGCATCTAGAGTATTACGCAAGGTTAAGTTTAGATCCTCGGTTAGGTGGTTAACTGGTTTTTGTACTCTGACGTCCTTGGGTAGGTGGAGGGAGTCTGAAAGGGCATCTAGGAACCTTTGGGTTGTCCGAGAATTTATAGCTAGGCTTTTGATAATCCTTGGTTGGGGTCTGAGTGAATTATTTGTTGCGATTGCAAATGTAATAATAATGGTGCTCCAATAGTTCAGGATTATGAAGAAAAACATTTAGATCCACAATATATTTTCCACGGGACAAAACTAAATCCAGGGTATGATTGTGGCAATGCGTAGGTCCCGAGACATATTGGACAAAACCCACTAAGTCGATAATGGCTCCAAAAAGCCTTTTGGAATGGGTCTGTGGACTTCTCCATGTGAATATTGAAGTCACCAAAATGTTTAATATTATCTACCATGGCTACGACGTTCGATAGGAATTCAGGGTACTCAGTGAGGAATGCGGTATATGGCCCAGGAGGCCTATAAACAGTAGCTATAAAAAGTGATTGTGTAGGCTGCATAGATTACGTGACTAGAAGCTCAAAAGATGCGTGGGTGATTTGGTCACTAGTGTAACCAGGAGGAGAGACCTCATTTAACACAGTATATTCATCAGGCTTGAGCAATGTTTCAGTCAGGCCAATCACATCACAAGTTTATGATCAGTGATTAGTTAATTGACTATGACTGCCTTGGAAGTGAGGGATCTAACATTAAGTAGTCCTATTTTGAGATGTGAGCACAGGCAGCCGGTGGCACCTTAAATGGGGAGGATGTGCTCATAGTAATGGCTGGAACGTATAAATGGAATGGTATCGAGCACATCAAACACATTTCCATGTGTTTGATACCATTCCATTTACTCCATTCCAGCCATTATTATGAGCCGTTCTCCCCTCCGCAGCCTCCTGTGGATGTGAGGTATTATCACAATATATTTCAATATTGAAAGGAATGGAGGAAGGCTTTATACCAGTGAAATTGCTGATGCGAACAACGCCATGTTTATTTTTGCCCGACCTAGATCGGGGCACAGACATGGTCTCAATGGGGAAAACTGAGCTGACTACACTGATTGTGCTAGGGGCAGACTACACTAAGCTGGCAGGCTGGCTAACAGCCTGCTGCCTGGCCTGCACCCTATCTCATTGTGGAGCTAGAAGAGTTAGAGCCCTGTCTATGTTGATAGATGAGTGAAAGCACCCCTCCAGCTAGGATGGAGTCCGTCACTCCTCAGCAGGCCAGGCTTGGTCCTGTTTGTGTGTGAGTCCCAGAAAGAGGGCCAGTTATCTACAAATATATTTTGGGAGGGACAGAAAACAGTTTTCAACCAGCAATTGAGTTGTGCGAGTCTGCTGTAGAGCTCATCACTCCCCTGTATACAAATTCCCAGTTGCCCATAATTTTTTCTACCATGGCTAGAAGAAGAGATCTCAGTGACTTTGAAACAGGGGTCTCAAAGGAGCATAGGGGGTTTAAATGGTGTGTGTTTCTGTGTGTGTGTGTGTGTGTGTGTCTCAGTCATCAGATCTCAACCCAATTGAACACTTGAGAGATTCTGGAGCAGCGTTTGCCACCATCAACAAAACGCCAAATTATGGAATTTCTCGTGGAGGAATAGTGTCACATCCCGCCAATATAGTTCCAGATACTTGTAGAATCTATGCCATGTTGCATTGAAGCTGTTCTGGAAACTCGTGATTACTATGTTGGTGTTTCCTTTATTTTGGCAGTTACCTGTATGCAGTGTCGATTTTAGCATGTACATCTTGGTGGGGCACACTCCCCAAAAATGTTTCAGATGCATGCCAGCAAAGCCACTATACAACACAACACTAACAAATACATGAATTGCACTATAACGGTGACAAATGATGCCCACAAACTGTTAGGGCCTACATAAAGCTTTCCCAACAGCAGAGCTTTCTTTTCAGCACCATTTGAGTGAATCCTTACCACCGCTACACCTGGCTATCAGCGGAGCCTTGTCTGGCAGCAAAACAGTTAATTCAGCATTAATTACTGCCTTTTTTTAAAAAGATAGCTGCTATGGCTGACTTGCTTAAACAAATGCGGTTTCTACTGAGTGGCGCTGTCAAGGTATCAGTGTAATGCGGTAGGACGAAGTCAGGCGCAGGACACAGAGCTACTCAAAAAACGTACTTTACTCGTAGGTATCTTGAAGAACATACCTACACGCAGGGAGGAACAAACCCACTCACATACAACAACCAAAACATGGACAAACACGCACAACACACAGTGTGAGCCAGAGGGTTAAATAGGGAAGACATAATTACAAGATGGGAAACAGGTGAGACCAATACAGACAAAACAAGTAGAACATAGAAACATGGATCGGTAGCAGCTAGTACTCCGGTGACGACGAACGCCGAAGCCTGCCCGAGCAAGGAGGGGCAGCCTCGGCTGAATTCGTGACAGTACCCCCCCCCCCCTTGATGCGGGGCTCCGGCCGTGCGCCGACTCCGGCCTCGGGGACGGGCAGGAGGATGTGGAGCAGGGCGAGTCGGATGACTACGGTGGAAATCCCTCAACATGGAGGGATTGAGGATGTCCCTCCTAGGGACCCAGCACCGTTCCTCCGGACCGTACCCCTCCCACTCCCAACGAGATACTGCAGGCCCCCCACCCGACGCCTCGAATCCAAGATGGACCGGACCGAGTACGCCGGTGCCCCCTCAATGTCCAGTGGGGGCGGAGGAACCTCCCGTACCACAGACTCCTGGAGTGGACCAGCTACTACCGGCCTGAGGAGAGACACATGGAACGAGGGGTTAATACGGTAATTCAGAGGAAGCTGTAACCTATAACAAACCTTGTTCAATCTCCTCAGGACTTTAAATGGCCCCACAAACCGCCGACCCAGCTACCGCAGGGCAGGCGAAGGGGCAGGTTTCGGGTCGAGAGCCAGACCCAGTCCCCCGGTGCATACACCGGGGCCTAACAGCGGTGGCGGTCGGCACTCGCCTTTTGTCGCATGATGGCCCACTGCAGGCGTTCATGGGCAGTGTTCCAGGTCTCTTCCGAGCGCCGAAACCACTCATCCACTGCAGGAGCCTCGATCTGGCTCTGATGCCAAGGTGCCAGGACCGGCTGATAACCTAACACACACTGAAAGGGAGAAAGGTTAGTGGATGAGTGGCGGAGTGAGTTTTGGGCCATCTCTGCCAGGGGATAAAACCAGACCACTCCCCCGGCCGGTCCTGGCAATAGGACCGCAGAAACCTACCCACATCCTGGTTAACTCTCTCCACCTGCCCATTACTCTCGGGGTGAAAACCTGAGGTCAGGCTGATCGAGACCCCCAGACGTTCCATGAATGCCCTCCAGACCCTTGAGGTGAACTGGGGACCCCGATCCGATACAATATCCTCAGGCATCCCGTAGTGCCGGAAGACGTGTGTAAATAGGGCCTCAGCAGTTTGTAGGGCCGTAGGGAGACCTGGCATAGGAATGAGACGGCAGGACTTAGAAAACCGATCCACAACGACCAGGAACGGGTAGGGGTTGTAATTTCCCTCTGGGCAGGTGTCTAGGTGCCTTACACTGGGCGCACACCGAGCAGGAGGAAACATAAACCCTCACGTCCTTGGCAAAAGTGGGCCACCAGTACTTCCCACTAAGACAGTGCACTGTCCGACCAATGCCAGGATGACCAGAGGAGGGTGACGTGTGAGCCCAATAGATCAATCGATCGCGAACCTCGAGCGGCACGTACATACGACCCTCTGGACACTGGGGGGGGGGAGTGGGCTCGGTACGTAACATCTGCTCGATGTCCGCGTCAACCTCCCACACCACCAGACACGACGCCGGAAGTATGAGAGTGGGCTCAATGGACCTCTCCTCTGTGTCATACAGTCGGGACAGGGCGTCTGCCTTAGCGTTCTGGGAACCTGATCTGTAAGTAAGAGTAAACACAAAACTAGTGAAGAACATGGCCCACCTTGCCTGGCAAGGGTTCAATCTCTTCGCCGCCCGGATGTACTCCAGATTGCGATGGTCAGTCAAAATGAGGAAAGGGTGTTTAGCCCCCTCAAGCCAATGCCTCCACACTTTCAGAGCCTTAACCACAGCTAACAGCTCCCGGTCCCCCACATCATAGTTGCGCTCCGCCGGACTGAGCTTCTTAGAAAAGAAAGCACAGGGGCGGAGCTTTGGTGGCGTACCCGAGCGCTGAGACAGTACAGCTCCTATCCCAGCCTCGGACGCATCCACCTCAACCTGGAATGCTAAGGAGGGATCCGGATGAGCCAGCACTGGAGCCGAGGTAAACAGGTCCTTCAGATGACCAAAAGCCCTGTCCGCCTCAGCTGACCACTGCAGTCGCACCGGTCCCCCCTTCAGCAAGGAGGTAATGGGAGCCGCTACCTGACCAAAGCCCCGGATAAACCTCCGGTAGTAGTTGGCAAAACCCAAGAATTGCTGCACCTCCTTCACCGTGGTTGGAGTCGGCCAATTACGCACGGCCGAAATGCAGTCAATCTCCATCTCCACCCCTGACGCGGACAGGCGGTGCCCTAGAAAGGAGATGGACTCTTGGAAGAACAGACATTTCTCCGCCTTCACATACAGGTCATGCTCCAACAGTCGACCAAGCACTTGACGCACCAGGGACACATGCTCGGCACGTGTAGCGGAGTATATGAGAATGTCATCAATATACACCACAACACCCTGTCCATGCAGGTCCCTGAAAATCTCATCAACAAAGGATTGGAAGACTGATGGAGCATTCATCAACCCGTATGGCATGACGAGGTACTCATAGTGCCCAAAGGTGGTACTGAATGCTGTCTTCCACTCATCCCCCTCCCGGATACGCACCAGGTTGTACGCGCTACTGATATCCAATTTAGTGAAGAAGCGCGCCCCCTGCAATGACTCCGTCATACTAGCAATCAGAGGTAGTGGATAGCTGTACTTCACAGTGATCTGATTAAGACCACGGTAGTCAATGCACGGGCGTAAGCCACCATCCTTCTTCTTCACAAAACAGGGGAAGTGGAACGCTGAATGTATCCCTGCCTCAGAGAGTCGGTGACATAGGTTTCCATAGCCACCGTCTCCTCCTGTGACAGAGGATACACACGACTCCGGGGAAGTGCAGCGCCTACCTGGAGGTTTATCGCACAATCCCCCTGTCGATGGGGTGGTAATTGAGAGCCAAATTGGCATATTCAGGCGGAATGTGCATGGTGGAAACCTGGTTTGGACTTTCCACCGTAGTTGCCCCTACGGAAACACCTACACACCTCCCCGAGCACTGACTAGACCCTTGAGAGCCCTCTGTTGCCATGAAATAGTGGGGTCATGAGAGGCTAACCAGGGAAGCCCCAACACCACTGGAAACGCAGGAGAATCAATCAGATAGAGACTAATTTTTTCCTCATGACCCTCCTGCGTCTTCATCCAGAGTGGAGCTGTGACCTCCCTAATCAGACCTGACCCTAAAGGGTGACTATCTAGGGCATGTACAGGGAAGGGCACAGCAACAGGCACAATAGGAATCCCTAAACTACGTGAAAACTGACGATCAATAAAGTTCCCAGCTGAGCCTGAATCTACTAGCGCCTTATGCTGGGAATGAGGGGAAAACTCTGGAAATACAACATCTATACACATATGCGCAACAGGGAGCTCTGGGTGAGTCGGGTGCCTACTCACCTGAGACGGTCCACCAGTGCTCTGCCTACCGCCTTGATTCCTGAAAGACCCTCCTCAGCACCGACCAGCAGTGTGTCCTCCGCGGCCACAGTTGGTGCAGGAGATGGCCCTCCTTCCGGTCTCCCTAAGTGCAGCACCTCCGAGCTCCATAGGAGTAGGGTTGGAGGTGCTGGGGGATGGAATGGACGGCCCCTGATCCGGACGTCCGCGGGTTGCCAACAGGTTATCCAGCCTTATCGACATGTCCACCAGTTGGTCCAGGTTAAGGGTGGTGTCCCTGCAGGCCAGTTCCCGACGAACGTCCTCCTGGAGGCTGCATCGGTAGTGGTCGATCAGGGCCCTCTCATTCCATCCTGCGCTGGCAGACAGAGTCCTGAAGTCCAGTGCAAAGTCCTGTGCGCTCCTCCTCCCCTGTCTGAGGTGGAATAGACGTTCCCCCGCCACTCTCCCCTCCGGTTGATGATCGAATACCGCCCGAAAGGGGCGGGTGGAATCCTCATAGCGTACTGACGCTGCGTCTATTCCTCCCCACTCAGCGTTGGCCCACACGAGCGCTCTTCCAGACAGACAGGAGATTAGGGCGGACACGCTCTCGTATCCCGAGGGAGCCGGGTGGATGGTAGCCAGGTAGAGCTCTACCTGGAGCAGAAAACCCTGGCACCCGGCAGCTGTACCATCGTATGCCCTTGGGAGCGAGAGCCGAATCCCACTGGACCCAGGTGACGAAGGGGTGGACAGCGGTGTGGGTGGTTGTGTAGTTGAAGGAGGTGTAGGACCACCACCTCTCTCCCATTGCTCCATAGTGTTCAACACGCGCTCCATTGCGGTGCCGAGAGTCTGGATCATGGTCGCCTGCTGTCGGACACGTTCCTCCATTGATCCGGACGAAATTAATGTACCTGCTGACTCCATATTTTGGTGCATGTTTCTGTCAAGGCGTCAATGTAATGCGGTAGGACGAAGTCAGGCGCAGGACACAGAGCTACTCAAAAAACGTACTTTACTCGTAGGTATCTTAAAGAACATACCTCCACGGAGGGAGGAACAAACCCGCTCACATACGACAACCAAAACATGGACAAACACGCACAACACACAGTGTGAGCCAGAGGGTTAAATAGGGAAGACATAATTACAAGATGGGAAACAGGTGAGACCAATACAGACAAAACAAGTAGAACATAGAAACATGGATCGGTAGCAGCTAGTACTCCGGTGACGACGAATGCCGAAGCCTGCCCGAGCAAGGAGGAGGGGCAGCCTCGGCTGAATTCGTGACAGGCGCAGTGGTCTAAGGCACTGCATCGCAGTGCTAGCTGTGCCACTAGAGATCCTGGTTCTAATCCAGGCTCTGTTGTAGCCGGCTGCGACCGGGAGACCCATGGGGCGGCGCACAATTGGCCCAGCTTCATCCAGGGTAGGGGAGGGAATGGCCGGCAGGGATGTAGCTCAGTTGATAGAGCATGGCGTTTGCAACGCCAGGGTTGTGGGTTTGTTTCCCACGGGGGGGCCAGTATGAAAAAATAATAAAAAAATAATGTATGCACTCACTAACTGTAAGTCGCTCTGGATAAGAGCATCTGCTAAATGACTAAAATGTGAGATGTACAAACTATGGCATAAGGGAACGATGAGCAGATAAGAGACAATCTGTAATTTCAATTGAGACATTAATGAGCAAGCCAAAAAAAAGTGTTCAGCACTTTTGAAATGTACAGCGACTGAATTCAGAACATGGGCCGTTCTTACAGTGTTCTCCCTGTACATCAAGTCAGAACCGTAGGATAAATAAAGGGGTCATATAAACAGACAATAAAAGCTCTTACAATATTCGATGATGACATTTTTCTAAAACAGGCTATAGGCTACATGTGCACCACCAAGTCGGTACAGTAGGCTAAGTTATAAGGGGGAAAGGGACCAAATTATTAAGGCTACTAACAGCTTACTACACAACATACACTTAGTATTACTTTCTTAGCTACAGCATACATATCTCCCTGGCATATTACATCATTTATGCAGCAGCATACATTACATTTTTGGACTCACCTTGTTGTGCTGTGCTCACTTGAACAGGAAGGTGGCGCGGCGGTCAATCTTGTGGGCAAATTTTGTCATCAAACTTTGTCATCAAAGTCTGGCATTCTCTGGATTTATGGTGCTTTCAAAACAACTGGGGAAAAAATAAGGTTGAATCATGACGTCAGTGATCTTCAGGTCGGAGCTCTAGAGGCCCGAGTTCCCGACTTGAAATTCCGAGTTGGATGACCCTTCAAAACTTATTTTCCCAGTCGGAGCTCAAGTTCCCAGTTGTCTTGAACTCACTGAAGTCTGAGATTTCCCAGTTCCGAGTTTCCAGTTCTTTGGAACGCGGCAGAAGTCATGTTGGATTGACAGCATGGCCAGTGTATTCAACCTTTTCTGGCCCATGGTGTTGTATGTGAATGTTGGTGTTGTTTGTGAATGTTTCTCCTTTTAAGCTTGGAAAAGAGACCCTTAAACCCAGACTTGGACCACACACCCTCTCCACTGAATAGCAGGCTAGTGATTGCTTTTCAATGCTTGCAGTTAGCCACTGATTCCTTCCAAACCACTTATTGTTGAATTTGCTATTTTCAACTTGTTGAGTAATGTTTATGTCCAATGGCCGATGAGCACCGATACGTTTTATCTATAATTTCTCTTCATGTGACAAGGATTGAAAAGGATTTGCCGGTAGATTGTCGACTTGATCAATGATGATGACTGCTTGTCTAGCTTGCTAACTAAGATTTTGAAAGTATGATGTTGATGTTGACATGATCAGTCCAATCAAAGCTACGGTAGATATAACGTGATTTGACATCATTTTATCTGTGGCCAATGACCTTGAGCCTTCTTGGTGGACACTTCTAATGTAAATCTATGGCAGCACCCAAGGGGCTTGAATTTTTGAGCTCTCCCTGTAGATTTTGCGGTGACGTATTGTCCCCATGAGTGACAGAACACTGAGCCAATCATGGCGCAACTAGAGAACATTACCAACCCCTACGCTCTGTATTTTCCGCTGGCTGCCCCACCACCACAGAAAGCACTGAGCTAGGCTGAAACTCCTGCATTTTGGAGCTGCTGTAGTGTCGAGTTAAAGTCGCTAGTTATTGCTGTAACAAAGGAGTCCGCTCATACTGAACTTTGATCATAAGGTTTATTCATATCACAAGATTTCAGCATGAGTTTACGGATGTCCAGATCACCCGGAGAGCAGTTCCCAAATTGCAATGTCTGCTCTGCCGTTTTTGTCTCTAGCCTATACTTATAATCTTCCCCAAAATATGGGCTGCTCCCTCTACTGTCCAATCCCCTGTCTACAACACACAGACGTCTCTGTCCTATGTGGCGTCACACTAAAACCATTCCCTTTGACACTAAATAAACATCCTCTCAAGTTCCACTTAAAACCATTAACAAAGTCATAATCTTAATACACTACACTGCTTTACTCAAGAAAGCAAAAAAGAGACCATGTTTGTATGTGGCTTTATTAACTCAATTTCTTTTATATATATATTGTTTGCAAACTGATGTTTGAAAAATAAAAGGAAAGCCGCACACTCTAGGAGCTCAGATGCAATAATGGGCAGCCCACTTTTTGGAAGCGAACCACTCGATTTCTTCCCTACGTTATATCGGCAACGAACAGGTCAGAACAGGTCACCCTCCCTAGGAGAGGGGGTGACCTCGACAACTTATTGTTAAAACGAGAGGCTGCCTGGATCTTTCATTTAAAGACCCTTGCTCCCTTCGGTCTCAACGTAGACTTTGATTTGAAGCCATTCTTATGATTTTGCTATTAATTGTAAATGTTGTGGGCCTATGTAGCCAAGTATCTATGATCATATGCTATCCATGTTTTTTTATGTTGTTTTTATCTGTGAATTGGCCAATGCTATTAGGCCACACCCGGCCATGATTACAGACACCTGCGTGTGTCCTTTGACACTATATAAACTAGTGACCCGCAGTGTTTGTCATTATACCCTGATGAAGACAGCTTGTCTGTCGAAACGTTGGTTATTAGGATATTAAGTGTGCGGCTAGAGCGTGCAGCTTTCCTTTTATTTTTCAAGTGTTTTACGCCGTCAGCCAGCACCTCGCCTAAATAGGTGTGCGTTTCTTTCGCCTTCATGCAAACTGATGTTTGACACGTATTAATGCCAAAATCACATGCAAAACAGGCAACCCCCCCAAAAAAATATATATAAACAAAATATATACAATACCAGCCAAAAGTTTGGACACACCCACTCATTCAAGGGTTTTTCTTTACTTTTACTATTTTCTACATTGTAGAATAATAGTGAAGACATCAAAACTATGAAATAACACATATGGAATCATGCAGTAACCAAAAAAGTGTTAAACGAATCAAAATATATTTTATATTTGAGATTCTTCAAAGTAGCCACCCTTTGACTTGATGACAGCTTTGCACACTCTTAGCATTCTCTCAACCAGCTTCAAGAGGTAGTCACCTGGAATGCATTTCAATTAACAAGGCTGCCTTGTTAAAAGTTAATTTGTGGGATTTCTTTCCTTCTTAATGTGTTTGAGCCAATCAGTTGTGTTGTGACAAGGTAGGGGTGGTATACAGAGGATAGCCCTATTTGGTAAAAGACCAAGTCCATATTATGGCAAGAACAGCTCAAATAAGCAAAGAGAAACAACAGTCCATCATTACTTTAAGACATTAAGTTCAGTCAATACGGACATTTTCAAGAACTTTGAATGTTTCTTCAAATGCAGTCGCAAAAACCATCAAGCACTATGATGAAACTGGCTTTCATGAGGACCGCTACAGGAAAGGAAGACCCAGAGTTATCTCTGCTGTAGAGATAAGTTCATTAGAGTTACCAGCCTCAGAAATTGCAGCCCAAATAAATGATTCACAGAGTTCAAGTAACAGACACATCTCAACATCAACTGTTCAGAGTAGACTGTGTGAATCAAAGGTCTTATTCCAGATTGAAGAACTCAAATGTTTTTTAACTTTCCCTTGATGCCTGGGTCTGTCATAATCTGGCAACCCTTGAGCCGTCCAGACAAATCTCTCGAGACTTTAACAGCGGAAGGGGATCCTCAAATGACAAGTCATGTGATCTGTAGCTGACAAATGCAGTCAACAAGCTATGCTTGTGCTGGTGAAAACAACTGAAAGCAGACGGTCCTTCCGCGTTTGAAGACGCTCACATCTGTTGGGGGATCGATCCGATAGCTAACATGCAGAACGCCATTAATTCCGTAAAAGGCACGGCCCTTGGTGTGGCCGAGTTTTTCACTCCAGTACTGAAGGTAAGTTAAATTAGCTGGCTCGCTAGCTAGCTACTGTAACTTGCTATCACTCAGCAATGATGATGTGGAGCATGCTAACATGCTAGCATGCGTTATCGGGAAGTCTTCCCTCAAGTGCTCTCAACAACATGTATTATGTAGCTACAATTCGTTGTTCACTATCCTGTTGCAGTGTATAATCTCAGTATATTACATATTTTGAGGTTTCTTGGCGTTGATGACTGTCTTATCAATATGTCATTGTAGCTAGCTTCACATGATTCCAGTTAAGCACATTTGAGAAATGTGACAGTCAATGTTTGAGACCTTCAAGTAATAAAGAATGGAATGTCTAACCTCCTCTGTAATTAAATAGTTTGCAGGCAGTCACACAAAGGAAAAGTTAAAGATATCAAACTCTGCCAACACAACAATTATATCCCTTCTTTATTTTGTCTGACAGGAATCCAAATTCAAGGAGACTGGAGTTATCACTCCAGAAGAGGTGAGAAATGTGTCTTTCGTATCATTTGTAACGGAGTCACTTTTAAAAGCCCAATAAGTCACACGTATGTAGCCGTTCATCATTTGGGAAAATAAGTGCAACTGAAAGAGATTTCCAGAAGTGTCATCTGACTGAACTATCACAACTTCCTATTAAATCTCTCTTTTCTCACCATTAGTTTGTAGCTGCTGGAGATCACCTTGTTCATCACTGCCCCACATGGAAATGGTGAGTGTCCATTGGAGTAAGATTGATACTCTAATATTGTACACGCTACCCCAGGACAAGGGTTGGCTCAATCCAAGTTAATTCTGAAATTGAATTACACTCTTATGAAGAAATGCCCATGTTCTAAATCCCAGTACATTCCAGAATTGAATTACACTGTTATGAGGACATGTTCCTATGTCCAGTTAAACTAACAGGAATTGAAATAGACTTTACCCCACCTCTGATATGATATTGTAGTCAGCTAAATTGCACTTCTCAAATCTAATTAGTCTGATATGAGCATGTAATAACTCTGGATTGATGTTATGCTGTCTCTCCAAATATAGAATCAACTACAGTATGATGTTTTGACAGCACAGTAGTCCCAGATGTCACATCATGTTTATTCCCTCCAGGGTGTCTGGGGAAGAGGAGAAGGTGAAGCCATATTTACCCAAGGATAAGCAGTTCCTATTAACTCGCAATGGTAAGAACTGTGTGAACTTTGTCTACAATACTGTTACTTGTCCTTATTGTTGCTGTAGTAATATATATTGTTTGGTGTGTGTGCGTGCCTACAGTTCCTTGTTACAAGCGCTGTAAACAGATGGAGTATTGTGATGAACTGGAAGCCATCATAGAGGAGGATGACGGCGATGGAGGATGGGTCGACACCTACCACAACTCAGGTTGGACACTTTAGACATTTCGTGTGACAATGGTTCATTTTCTTGGGTCTTTTTTGTTGTAGTGCAATATGCCTTAATTATTGATGTGCTGCAGAGTGCAGTTTCAGGAATACATTAGAAATAAAGTTTGCTTTTGGGTTTGTTTGTCCAGGAATGTTGATGTTTCAAATTTATATTTTAGGTGTAGGGGGAGTTACAGAAGCCGTGCGAGAAATCTCATTGGACAATAAGGTAGATTTTGATTGAACATTTACATTTTGTTATTGTATCCTAGTAATCTGCATTGATAATGAATGTTTCAAACTAACAACCTTAGATTAATACCATTTGCAGGCGTCTTTTTAAATAGTTGTATTCCTTTGTTTTTAAAGGACAACATGAACATGAACATGAACGTGAACTCTGGTGCTAGTGGGAATGGTGATGATGATGAAGATGAAGGCGAGGCAGCAGATATGGAAGGTATCTTACTCTATACTCCTCAAGGAATATACCAAAGATTTGTATAACTAAACCAAGATAGTCCACAGCCTGTCGTTTTCAAATGGGAACAACTGAGTCATAGTGGGCAGAACAAGCAAGGAGGTGGGCAGAGCCAAGCACGAGCTAGCGAGATCCTATTAGTGCGTTCTAGCACACGTGCATATTTCCATTAGGGAACACCTACACTGTGAAGTGCGCATGTGCAATAACTAAATTCGCCTTTGCACTCCTAAACAATGCAATTTTTTTTACTTTGGCAAAGGGTAAAGTCTACAAAACTTACTTGACTGTTCGTAACATATTTTAGTTTTGTGAACAGAAAATTGAATTGAGATCAAATGTTTCATCGATGAGAGAATTAGCAGAATGTCGGACCAAAATCCATCTTTTCCCACTGCTGGCCACTGGGCTTCCTCTCACTACCATAGTTGGTAGTGAGTGGAAACGCCAAGCGGATGCTTCACATTTATACATCTGGTGAAATATCTGTCTCATTGTTCTATCTGTGGTTATACTTCACTAGTAATGTAATGTAATGGTTCAGTTTGTGTCTTGTTCTGTTCTTTCAGAGTATGAGGAGAGTGGACTACTGGAAACAGATGAGGTCAGAAGTTCACAGTATTGTTGTAACTTTTATTGTACATCGCATCCGTTTCCAGGAAGTGTCTCTATTCTCCATTTTTCACTTCCTGTTAGGCCACCCTGGACACCAGTAAAATGGTGGACTTGTCTAAATCCAAAACGGGAGAGGCTGGGAACGATGACATCCTGCAGACTCGAACCTATGACCTCTACATCACATATGACAAATATTATCAGACTCCTCGACTCTGGCTGTTTGGATACGATGAGGTAACGCACTTATTGTACCTTGTAAACTAGCTCTGAGCAGTACGGAGTCAGCTTAGTGTAATTGGGTTTCTAGGGTAGACCAAAAAGTGCATCCTATGTCAGTTACAAAACATGTTGGCATTTAGATACTGCTGTGTGTCCTTTTGGATTGCATTGTGAATATTATTGAGGACGTACATCCAAAAGTGCGTTCTTACAGCTGAGGAAGAATGATGTCTTTGACTTACCTGGGAAACCCAGTTCCTGGGTTCTATGTTCTGTTTACCATTTTCCCTCTCACTCCTACAGGACAGACAGCCCCTGACAGTGGATCAGATGTACGAGGACATCAGCCAGGATCATGTGAAGAAAACGGTCACCATCGAAAATCACCCCCACCTACCACCCCCTGCCATGTGCTCTGTGCATCCCTGCAGGTAAAAGCGAGAGATCATGAACATGCTGTCAGTGTCTCAAAATGTGAGGAGTGCTGATCTAGGATCAGGTCCCCCTTTCTATTCATTATAATCTAAAAGGCACAACTGATCCCACATCAGAACTCCTATTCTGAAACGCTTTTTGAGTATGGGCCCTGATCCGACGTTACTACTCATTGAGGGAGCACTTATGGTCCTGTAAAGGAATGTTGCCACTTCCTGTTTTCCAGACATGCTGAAGTGATGAAAAGGATAATCGAGACCGTGGCGGAAGGGGGAGGAGAACTTGGAGTTCATATGCATCCTTTAAGTGAATTGTAGGCTGAGCTGAAGTCAGTCAAGTGTTTTTAATGCAGCTTGGCGATTTAATATGTATCATTATGTGAGGGATAATCGAGGGGCTATGTGTTCTGTGGAAGGTGTGTTCCACGACGCGCTAACGGAGTTGCATTAATTTCAAGAGAACGCATAGAGCCCCGAGTTTTTTCCCTTACATAATGATACAATGATATAATATTCACAATATTCCCAGCCTCTCCCATTTATTCCTTTCATACCATGGCAATAATTTAACACATTTGCTGCTTGAAATGTGTTCAACATCCACTGAAGTAGCTAGCAAGTTTACTAGATGGCTACAGTAGTTGCCTTGGTAACCAAACAAAGAAATCATCAGTCGTAGCTTGCTGTTATGAAAATCGAATTCAACGTTTTCAATTCGACTTTTTCTTTCAAACGCAGCTCAAAGAAGGTAGACTTCAATGGCTATAGTTGAATTCTACCGTGCTGATATACTGTGCTTTTATAGTGAAATGAGTATTCAACAATGCCATGGTATAATTCAATGTAACCCAAGCTATGGTGAGTTGTGAATAGAAGTGATCTTGCTAATACTGTTTCTCTTCCATTCTTGCCTACACATTATTCCTTAACTTAATGTTTCAGGTATCTGTTGATTTTCTTGAAGTTTGTCCAAGCCGTCATCCCCACGATAGAATACGACTACACAAGGCACTTCACCATGTAGCTCCATCCTACAGAGGTGTAGGCTACTCCTGCAAACATCTTTGAGTGTAGAAGGAATCTGTCTTCTGGCTGGCAGCATTAGTGGGGTACGAAATGTTGTCTCTGGGAATGACTCTTGGAATGTTCTGGGTACTCTGACACTCTTTCCATGGGGATAGGTTGAATCGTTGGAACGCTGAGGGGTTGATAGGTGTGTACACATGTCGGTAATGATGTAATCCCAATGATGTAATGGCTTTATGTGGTGACTGATCTCGCAGTGTTTTTGTCTGGAAGATTCTCACTCTGTACTTGGCAAATGCCATCTCTGCACATAACAACATTCAAAGATAACTATATATTTATTTTACATTAATTCACTGACATATGCTTTCAAGTTTTCTCCATTTGCTTTTATAACCACACAAATAATTTTTTTTACCATAGTAATGGTGCCGCTTTAATGTCCTCTCAAATGCTTACCAATTAAACATCTTTATAAGCGTTGTTGATAGAAATCGAACTATTTTTTGCCCACTTCGTACTATAGCTTTTTCAGTGTGATGCACTTTGCTGGACTAATGTTTGGACCTCATTACTGATTCAGACTGATGCCGGTTTGTCTTAATGCTAAACTGTACATGGTCTACTGGGCCCAGGGCCATCGTTGGTTCCTGTAAGTGGGGTGGATGTCCCTTTTTTAGGGTTTTATTTGCCCTGCTCTTCTTCTTTTACCCTGCTCCTAGTTCCACTGTCTTGTCCCGTAGAGATGACGTCATGATGATTGTGTTGTACGAATGTGAGGGTTACTTTTGTGTGATGACTCGCAAGGTTACCTGTATCACCAGAGTATGCTGAGACACAGTATATCATCAGGAGTTTGACTGTGTCTTCTCAAATATATAAAGACTTCAGGCAGTCAGAAACCATCCAAGACTTTTCTCTTAACCTCTGCAAAGGTTCATCCACATTTGGCTAAGGGTCTGCACGGTCCATTCATTGTTAACTATAGTACTCTTCTCTTAACAGCATGTACAGTGAGGGAAAAAAGTATTTGATCCCCTGCTGATTTTGTACGTTTGCCCACTGACAAAGAAATGATCAGTCTATAATTTTAATGGTAGATTTATTTGAACAGTGAGAGACGGAATAACAACAACAAAAAATCCAGAAAAACGCATGTCAAAATTTCTATAAATTGATTTGCATTTTAATGAGGGAAATAAGGATTTGACCCCTCTGCAAAACATGACTTAGTACTTGGTGGCAAAACCCTTGTTGGCAATCACAGAGGTCAGACGTTTCTTTTAGTTGGCCACCAGGTTTGCACACATCTCAGGGGGGATTTTGTCCCACTCCTCTTTGCAGATCTTCTCCAAGTCATTAAGGTTTCGAGGCTGACGTTTGGCAACTCGAACCTTCAGCTCCCTCCACAGATTTTCTATGGGATTAAGGTCTGGAGACTGGCTAGGCCACTCCAGGACCTTAATGTGCTTCTTCTTGAGCCACTCCTTTGTTGCCTTGGCCGTGTGTTTTGGGTCATTGTCATGCTGGAATACCCATCCACGACCCATTTTCAATGCCCTGGCTGAGGGAAGGAGGTTCTCACCCAAGATCTGACGGTACATGGCCCCGTCCATCGTCCCTTTGATGCGGTGAAGTTGTCCTGTACCCTTAGCAGAAAAACACCCCCAAAGCATAATGTTTCCACCTCCCATGTTTGACGGTGGGGATGGTGTTCTTGGGGTCATAGGCAGCATTCCTCCTCCTCCAAACACGGCGAGTTGAGTTGATGCCAAAGAGCTCCATTTTGTTCTCATCTGACCACAACTCTTTCACCCAGTTCTCCTCTGAATCATTCAGATGTTCATTGGCAAACTTCAGACGGGCATGTATATGTGCTTTCTTGAGCAGGGAGACCTTGCGGCCGCTGCAGGATTTCAGTCCTTCACGGCATAGTGTGTTACCAATTGTTTTCTTGGTGACTATGGTCCCAGCTGCCTTGAGATCATTGACAAGATCCTCCCGTGTAGTTCTGGGCTGATTCCTCACCGTTCTCATGATCATTGCAACTCCACAAGGTGAGATCTTGCATGGAGCCCCAGGCAGAGGGAGATTGACATTTATTTTGTGTTTCTTCCATTTGCGAATAATCGCAGCAACTGTTGTCACCTTCTCACCAAGCTGCTTGGCGATGGTCTTCCAGCCTTGTGTAGGTCTAAAATCTTGTCCCTGACATCCTTGGAGAGCTCTTTGGTCTTGGCCATGGTGGAGAGTTTGAAATCTGATTGATTGCTTCTGTGGACAGGTGTCTTTTATACAGGTAACAAGCTGAGATTAGGAGCACTCCCTTTATGAGTGTGCTCTAATCTCAGCTCGTTACCTGTATAAAAGACACCTGGGAGACAGAAATCTTTCTGATTGAGAGGGGGTCAAATACTTATTTCCCTCATTAAAATGCAAATCAATTTATAAAAATTTTTTACATGTGTTTTTCTGGATGTTTTTGTTGTTATTCTGTCTCTAACTGTTCAAATAAACCTACCATTAAAATTATAGACTGATCATTTCTTTGTCAGTGGGCAAACGTACAAAATCAGCAGGGGATCAAATACTTTTTTCCCTCACTGTATAACTCACTCATTAATGCTGAAATATTGATTGTAAAATAACATCTGAGTACCTGATTCCAGAGTACTTTATTTTTTTTCCAATAATCATCTGGACAGGCATTGTGGTCCTTTCTCTGTTATCTGTTGAGCCTATAGACTCCTTGTGTAACTGCTCAGTGTTAACACACCGAACATTTTAAAGTAATGTACATTTATATCAATAAAAAGCCCCAATATTATTTATATGCTGGATTATTTTCATGTATACATTATGCCGTTATAAAACGACCTACCACTGGGTGAACGCCATTGAGATCATGTATTATAAAGCACATATGGCATCTGAAATTATATATTTTTCTCAGCAAATTGATAGCTAGAATAAAATGTGTGCCTGGTCTATGAATAGATGAGGTTATGTAATGAGTATGTAGCCAGATTGATTGTTCAAATATAATAATTCGTATTTTATTTAACCTTTATTCTGACAGTGAGTCATGCTGAAACCAAGGTCTCTTTTACAGATGAGCCCTGCATACACATCAAAAACGTCAATATACACATCGATAATATACATCAATAATAATGGGAAGAATCTGATTTAGAAAATGTAATATAGCTTTGGTAAGTATACCAGCGTGTGTGCATCATAAAAATAAATAAAAATGCATTTATTTTGTTGCCTCTACTCTCATTTAATTGGCCGAAGGTTCTGTCGTCATTTTACTGCGACGCATAATATGTTCACTTGATAGCTTTTCAATATTGCTGTCAGATCAAATCTACTAGCGTCAGTGGTGCGTGGAGGTCATGTTATGTTTTTTTTGGTTGACATGTCTCAACTATATCCCACGATCTTACTTTGTGTTTATGGATTCTTCTCTAATCTCCGACCTTCTGAGCCTTTCTTTACTGCGTTTTTGATGGGACCTGATAAAAACCTTACTGAAACACAGGTAAGTGGAAGGACGAGGTAAGCTAGCATTAGCTTCTTGTTCGTTGTGAAACAAGCAACTACATTTAGCTAGCTAACTACAAAATAACGTATTGTTTACATGTTGAATATCTGTAATGCAATCACATGCTAATCTATCACCAATATACAACCAAGAGAACCGTTAGCTCTTCTGTAACATTATCTTGCTAACATTGTTTCAGTGTCCTCGTGCTAATCCAGTTTGACTGCAATCCATGAAATATTTTCTTAATAGGACCACTAGCTCATGTGGTCCAAATCCTTTGAAAAAAGTCTAAAATCCGAAAATAATTGCTTTTCCCCTTTGGCACCAATGAAGAAAGGTAGCCTAGTTAGTTAACTAATCTGGTGATTGTTTTGTAATAGCTAAACAGGCAGCAACTTCGAATATTAGACTTACATGACATTTTTGTCCATTGGAAGTTTTTATCTATTTTGTCCGTAGGAGTGAATTACAATAACATGGCTCACTTTGTCTACGTATCCTCTGTCTACAGCTTGTAAATGAAATCTACCCAATATGGACCTATTCCTACCTTGTGCTACTTCTCCCAGTCTTCCTGGCCACGGACTACCTGTGCTACAAGCCTGTGCTGATCCTGCAGGCGGTGAGCTTGGTAGTGACCTACTTTATGCTAGTGAAGGCCCAGGGTGTGCTGGCCATGCAGCTTCTGGAGTTCTTCTTTGGCCTCGCCACTGCCACAGATATAGCCTACTATTCCTACATCTACAGTGTGGTAGACCCGGCCCAGTACCAGAGAGTGACTGGATACTGTCGTAGTGTTACGTTACTGGGCTCCGCCGCTGGCTCGCTGGCTGGGCAGCTGCTAGTGTCTGTAGCTCAGATCCCGCTGTTCTACCTCAGTGTTGTCACATTGGTGTCGGCCATCTTGGCCTTTGTGGCGCCCTGGTTTTTGCCCATGCCCGGTAAGAGCTTGTTCTTCCATAAAAGCCTGGGGATAGACGGGGAGAAGCCGGCGCACCAAAACAGCAGGATTCCCATGGATGAAGCAGAGGACCCTGAGAGCAAAGTGCCTCTGAAGATTGATGAGGTCACCATGGTGAGACTAATTTTTTTGTGTGATCTTTTTATTGTTATTGGTAAGACAGGTCATGGTGAGCCTCTTTGAAGGACTGAGTAGTGTTGTTGTTGAACCGTGTTGCAGCTCTGAGAGTTAAAACCATTAACTGTTGTTTATTAATGGATCTCATGCAACTCTGCTGTCCCAAACTGAAAGCTGCTAGATTGACACAATCCTGATTGACACACATTGACCGTTGCAATACTAGAACATTTACAAAAAAGACATTGACCTAAAACCTTGCTTCATCACTAACTTTCAGGAAGCTGTTTTTTCAGAGCATTTCAGTCTGTTGATTCTTACGCAAATTCTTACTTAACCCTGTGTACCGTTTTTTTCACTCAGGTGGTGACGGCCAGTGATGGTGGTGGCGCTAGCAGTGGCTTAGTGGACGTGTTAAGGATCCTATGGGAAGACTTCCTGCAGTGCTACTCATGCCCTGCCCTCCTGGCCTGGTCGGTGTGGTGGGCCCTCTCTACTTGTGGCTACTTCCAGTTGGTCAACTATGTTCAGGCCCTGTGGGAGAAGGTCCTGCCTTCCCAGGAGTTTGAGATCTACAATGGATACGTAGAGACAGTCTCCACCTTGTTAGGTAAACTTGATGATGTAGTACCATTTCAGATGAATTAGAACCAGAGGACCTTCCAGAGTGTGAACCTAAGAAGCTACTACTTGAACTGATCAAATAATAGTCTTGCGTTACCATACTTCCATGTCAGCCTGGAAGCAGACGATAATCAAATTCATTTCCATTTCAAAGCATTTTCTGTTTGTCTGCCGACTGATCGCGCCCCTGGGGTCTATGCCTAGGTGCGTTAGCAGCCTTCGGGGTGGGCTCCATCAAGGTCTCCTGGGCAGTCTGGGGAGAGCTGTCTCTCTGCATCTTCTCAGTGGTCATGGCTGTGGCTGTGTACCTCATGGACACCATCAGGAACATCTGGGTGTGCTACACCTCCTATGTGGTCTTCAGAGCCACCTACATGCTGCTCATAACCATCGCTACGTGAGTAGGACGGACAGACACCCCCTGAAAACCATATGATATCCAGGGATTTAAAGTTTGCTATTAATGATGAGGTGGTTGGACTCAATTGTATCATTACTGTAGACTTCTACTGTAGCTAGCTGTCTACCTATGATATATCTTAACTGTGTATTCAATTTAATCTTTCAACTGTCTATTCTCTGTGTAAGTTCTACTTTTATGTTTTTAATTGTATTTGTAAAGAAAATATTTTCTGCTCCATTAGGTATCAGATTGCTGCCAACCTGAGCATGCAGCGATATGCCTTGGTGTTTGGAGTGAACACTTTCATCGCCCTGCTGCTTCAGACTCTGCTTACTGTTGTGGTAGTGGACACTGTCGGGCTGGGCCTGGACATTTTCCCACAGGTAACTTATCTAAAGACAATACTATCCATGATGTTTGGATGTAAAATATGGTTTGTTTTTAGAAAGGGTAGTATTACTGTTACAACACTAACGTAGCTTGATAAATATTTTCTCTCTCTCTCTCTGTGTCACAGTTTCTCATATACGCCATCTACTTTGCTGTGATCGCAGTGATCTTCCTCATGGCCGGGCTGTACAAGCTGGTGTTGAGGAGAAGATCCCAGCCATCGGCCCAGACTGACAGTGGAGAGAACGAGTCAGACTGCCTTAGCAGAGACTCTCCTCCCCTCAATGAGCTGCAGCAGATCACAAATACATGACTATCTGTTTATGGCGCAGTACTAGAGAGAGGAACACGTCAGGACCAGTGTTGGGGTCAATTCCATTTCAATTCAGGATGTATTTGAAGTGACTCAATTGAAATGGAATTGACCCCAACCCTAGTCATCTCACTATACCGGTGTGTTGTACGGCTTCACTTGATCAAGCACATCATTCATGGATTGTGTGCAGGCCTAAAAACACTTGCAGAGTATAACATTGAATGTTATGATATGATATGATAGCCTTATGGGTTTAATATAAATGTGTAGTTCGCCTATATTTAGGCTTGGTTTGTAATTTACAATTTTTTGTCACACAAAGCTTTATTTGTGGTGTATGTTGCATAATGGTACTGTCAGCCTACTATCTACTTTTCCTTGGTCACTTTAACAATTGTTGCCTTAACTACCGAAGTAAGTCAATGGATAACCAATCAATGTTACATTCTGAACTGCTAGAAATTTTACAGATTATGAATATGAATAGAGTTAATTTTTTTTATCCATTGAATCAAATGTCGCAAAGATTTGATTGATCAGCAATAGATTTGTCAAGTGTCTTAAGGTAAATATTTCCATCTTATATCTAGGTACTATGTACTAGCCATACATTCTACATGGGTAAAAAATGAAAAGCATATGTAAGTGATTGACATGGAGGCCATACTTACAGTATATTAGTATTACTATAATCACTGGTCTTGAATATAGGTCTACTACTGAAGAAGTGGTTCAACTATACTGTATTAATACAAATTAGCTTCTTCTTTTTTACCGTCAATACAAATCCCAGTAGTTAAAGCACGGCTGAGCACTGTAGCAGATGACTGAAGCTTTAAATCATGACTGTGCACTGAGAGCTGATTCTGTGTTGTCTGGTGGTCACTGAAAGACTAAAACGTACTGTAGGTGCTACACGTTACACAATGTGCTGCCTCCGTATGTTAAAAGAGCATAACCTAAAATAGTAAAATGATTAGCATTGTTCTAATATACTGTTAAACCATGAACGTATACAGTAGAAGTCAATATTTGGAAACAGGTTTTTGTCTTCTTTCAAAAGCACCTTGCACGTTTTTTTCTTTCTTTAGTCATAATGAGAATCTTGTCATCTTCAATCATGTTGTTAACATATTTATGCCATGCTACTAAGGCCTAGATTCAATCAGATCAAGTGTTAACGGGCGATAGCTGACACCCGCATAGCTGATGTTTTGGCGGTGTAACTGTGTTGGAGCTGTCAAATCGGTGAGCAGCTGCTCTTGATCATGGTCACGAAGCCACACCCATCCCACTCGCATTAGAAGTTCAGAATGAGAAAGTGTAGGCTTTATAGGAATAATTACGCTCAAATCGAAAATCAAACAAAAATAATGAGGATTTCTATCAGCCTAATGGAGGTGTAGATTACATCTCACATTCCAGTGTTCAAACTTGTAAACAAGGCTGCATGGGATTTCTCTTTAATGCGACTCCATTCAGCCAAAGGCAATGTCCGCTTTAGGTATAATGCCAGGAGCCGCTTGTGGATCTGACAGCTCTAAAGCTGTTCCACCTCCGACTTCGCCAAAACAACCGCTATGCAAATGGCGGCTAAAGTGGATCTGATTGAATAGAGCACCTAGTTAGAGTAGGCTTTTTACAGATCAATGAATGTTTCTTTTATATTTTTACAATACATATTCGTTTTTACTTCATCATCACTACATTCTCTCTCTTTTTGTTCTTATGTGTAATATGTTTTATTTTTCAACAAACAAATAGTTGTGTAGTATAAAATGTTAATAACAAATGTGGAACATTAGTTTCTTGTTTCTGAATACAAACGTTTGTCCTTATGTCACCAAGCATGCATTGTAATATCATTATGTATTTAAAACAACAACTCAAGTCTTGAGAGTTTGAGGCAACCTTACGCTTTTATTATTTTTGTAACATTCATAAATCCTTAAATTAAATGCATTCTCTTTGGTAAACAAGCGCATTGACAACAGTCAGAACCGGAGCCGTCGTTGCAGAGTATCGGGAAAAGCCACAGACAAGGTAAGATGAAATGTGACAGTGTTCTGGACGTAATAAAACTTCTCACAAAAAGGCCTGAGGTTCACAAAGTACAGAGGAGAATAAAGAGATCTCATCTAGAGAACACTTCTCATAGCCAGACGGAGAGGCTGGACACCTGCACTAAATATATAAATAGGTATAAAACATTCCTTGATCTACATATGAATATAAACTATATTTATAAAAACTACTGCATCAAAAATCAACACAACCTCTTCTAATGTCCCCTAACCTACACTAGGTGAGGTCCAACACTCCAATCCCTATGGTAACATTACCACTATAATGGTCACAAAGTGATTCCAAAGAGATAATGTATCGTTTCTACTTCACACATTCAACAGTCCAGTATGAAAGCCATGGATAGGCCTACTCTTCTTCCTCATTGTCCTCAGACTCTGTAGAGGAAAGAAAGAGATGAGCAATATTACCAGTCAGTGACTGCTGTTATAACACATGTTATAACCACTTAGGATAGAAGCCATAGCCATTCTGTATCCGGTTATCACTAAGGATGTAGGGTTGGGATGGGGTTGGAAGAATGTGTGTGTGTGTGTGTAGTGCTCACCTGCTGTGATGGAGTGGTTGAGTTGGGCCAGCATCCTCAGCATGAATGAGGCAGGTACAGTGATGGTGTTCCTGGTCTCCTCCAGCATCAGTTCATTACGGAAGGTGACCTACAGGACACACAGAGCACCAGGTATCAGAAGGAGATCAGAGGTTCCAATGGCTTCATCAATGTCACTATGATGAGAGCACTTCTTTCCTCCATCCACACATCTGTGTTTGATTGTAAAGCACATGAGTCAGTGGAGGCTGCTGGGGGGAGGACGGCTCATAATAATGGCTGGAACGGAGCCACTGGAATAGCATCAAACACCTGGAAACCACGTGTTTGCCGTATTTGATACCATTCCAAATACATTCCATACATGTATTTATAATGTCACACCTCTTCAGCGAGTACTCTGTTGAATGATGGGGATTCCTCCATCGGTGACCAGATCTTGATGTTGGTATCTATCCCTGATGTGGCTAAAACTGAAATGAACAGAACAAGAAAAAAAGGAATATACAGGTAAAAAATAAAGGAAACCCCAAAATAAAGGAAACCCCAACATAAAGCGTTTTAATAGGCCGTCGGGCCACCACGAGCCAGAACAGCTTCAATGCACCTCGGCATAGATTCTACAAGTGTCTGGAACTCTATTGGAGGGATGCGACACCATTCTTTCACGAGAAATTCCATCATTTGGCGTTTTGTTGACGGTGGTGGAAAACGCTGTCTCAAGCGCCGCTCCAGAATCTCCCGTAAGTGTTCAGTTGGGTTGACATCTGGTGACTGAGACGGCCATGGCATACATCGTTTTCATGCTCATCAAACCATTCAGTGACCACTCGTGCCCTGTGGATGGGGCCATTGCCATCCTATGGGGGCATAGCCATGGTGGACAAAATAGTGGCCTGCCCAGCATTTTTATACATGACCCTAAGCATGATGGGATGTTAATTGCTCAATTAACTCAGGAACCACACCTGTGTGGAAGCACCTGCTTCCAATATACTTTGTATCCCTCATTTACTCAAGTGTTGCCATTATTTGGGCAGTTACCTGTACTTTCAATGGGAAAATGGAAAGTCACGGCCCTCTAGCCTTTAAAGTTGCAAGAGCCAGACTGGGTGTTCACTAAACCATCTTTAGTGAGAGTGTCAGAAGTAGTGGACTCACGTGGTTCGTAGGGGTGTGGCTGCAGACAGTTGACAACGTGCTGGTCTGCCTCCAGCAGCATTAGGTGTTCCCCTGTCTCTCTGTCCCAGATGAAGATATGACCACAGTCTGAGCCGCTCAGAACAAACTGGTCCCCCCAGAAACAACACTGATTGGTCTATAAACAACAACAACAAAAGCTCAAATGAGTATTCCACATAGCTACTTCTCAATAACTAAAGCATTGTACGTTAAATATAGCTGACAAGAAGTTGAAGCCGTTATCCCCACATATTAAAAAATCTGTGACCTTGCTCAAGGTCCCCCTCTGGTGGACTAAATCATCACTTCACGCTTGTCTTAATCCTCAGTACTGTTTTACTGTACTGTACCATAGTCCTGGAATTACGGTGGCCCTTGTAGACCTTTTCTACTGAGGGCTTCCCGACACGGCGAGTCTCGCAATCCGCCAACTCTTTCTTCTCTTTCCGCCGCCGGAAAATCTCCTGGATCCGTGCAGCAGCAGAGCGCCTTTCGGAAGGATATACAACATGTCTGTAGAGTCATTAAATCCAATCAAATTCCAGCCATGTGAGAAGTGTAATACTGTATTGCAGGTTTGATTGAATGCACAGAGCAACAAGGGAACGCCCAACATCAGCATTGCATGCTAGTTAAAACTGATCTATCAACGTTATTTAAACTACTGATCTGACACACATCCATTATTAGTAAGGAAGAAGTCATTCTTAATTGTTGTTGCAACGGTAAATAATTACCTGAGTACTCTTTCACCTAATTCTGATCCTCTCAAATTAAATCTATGGGAGGAAGGGAACAACACATCCACTTTAATAGCCAGACATTGCTCTAGTAGTTCATTGATTAACTGTGTAGGCCAGCTATGCCTCAGTCAATGCAATCATAGTACCATACCTTTGCATCCATTCCCCAGGGGGCTGTGGTGTGGACTCCTCTCCCATGCCCTCCACCTCCGACTGGCTGAGGGATGAGGTCTGCCTGGTGTCAGACACCTGCTCTGGGCCCCTCATCTGCGGCGGTTCCCCCTGGTCGCTGGAGCCACCGCTGGAGAAGTCCAGTTGGATGGTGCTGCTAGTGGTGCCCTGGTTGCTGTGTGTCAGACTCAGGTCTGGTTCCCCAGAAGACGGTTGGAGACTTCCTGTCCCCATGCCACTCCTACGGCTCCTCAGGCTCTCCATGGATGAGGAGGAGTCAGAGGAGAAGCTGGCTGTTGATGTTGGTTGAGACGGGGCTTGATTCCCTAGCACCATAGCCTCCTGGTGAAGCCCACTACCTTGTGGAGCTGGAGGTGCTGCTGCTGCAGGGTCTACCCTGGGTCGTGTCTGTGTCTGAGGACGGACTCCTCTGTTGTTCTGGGCCTCGCTGGCGTCCTCAAACCAGCGTGACAACATGTCTGACATCCTCTGCATCAGAGACACACCAGGCCTGGACTCTCCTATAGGACACAGGAGGGAGAGGGTTAAAAATCCATCTGACATATTACTCATAGACAGTGATGTGAAAGTTTACATAATCTAATAATATCATACTTATGTATAATTGTATTGTGTGTATGTGTGTTAATCCATGCAATAGGACCAAGTGACAGTGCACTTCTGTCATGGATAGCACACGTGTTGTCAGCTGTGTGTCTAGATGAGTGGGGACCTCCTCTTACCGGCCCGCTCCCTCTCGCTCTCTGGCCGTGACAGGGGTCCAGTGTCTGACCAGTCTCCTCTCAGACGCAGACGCTTCTGCAGAGGCTCCTTTTGCTAGGAGAGAAACACAGTGACATTTCATCACTCACAGCACAGGCTTGACCAAAATAACCGCCCTTTCACTACGGCTGAGACCCCCCCACCCACCCTCCTCTTCCCTCCATTGGGGGCTCACATTCCCCAGCCCTCACTGACAGGTTGTCTTAGGCTCTGGCAGGCGGTTCCAGGGGTCTCATACACAAGAAGGAGGGGGACAGGGAGGTTTCATCTTAGTGCACTTAGGATACACTAGTTCTGTGGTGTTTGTACAGGAACTGTGACGTTACCTGGTGTTGTATGTATCAAGTTCTGTTATATGTATCAAGTTCTGTACAAAATATGCTGCCTCACCCTGCTGATTACCCAGAAGCCCCCTGGCTTATGTGTTCAGCAGCTGTGTGTGTGAGAACACAGCTCAGATGCCTTTCCCAGAACAGATTCAGTAGACTGTTGAGCCAAAAATAGCCAAGAGACGGGACAACACATCACCCCCCTTTGTCAACTCACACACACACTGCATGTCATGTCGTAGAAGCTTCCAGAAATTGGTGTGAGAGGACAGTCGTTGTGTAAACACAAACTACATTCAAATTGAATCCAGTATTTAGTGCTGTGATACACAGTAAGTGAAAGGATGGTTCTCACCTTGTTATCATGCGACGGTCCCTTCAGCTCGCGTCCCTTGTCATCTTTAGGGTCAAACAGGTAGAGATAGTCTGAGGCGTAGCTGGCTAGCACCTCCCTGCCGTCCCTACTGTAGGCCAATGAGGTCACGCGACATGACTTGTTGACCAGGTGCCTCGGTACGAACATCGCACACATCCCTGCCACTCCGCTTCCTGTCTGAAAACCTGCAGAGTGGATGAGACGTATATAGGAAATGATTATTTTCCATACAGACCTTCAGGAGAAAATGTTATTCTCACCACTGACCCCAAAGACAATCAAACAGTGATTAACTATATGTACTGTGGTAGTAGGATTCCTTCAGGACTATTGATATTGATAGAATTGTTAGTTCAGTTTTAGTTATCTGATTGCCTTGAGTTAATAATTATTATTATCTGGTGGGTGCTTGCTTATATTTGTCCTGTTTACCCATGTGTGAATCGAAAATGTGTTTTTGCATATCTCAACTCCCCCTGAGACACCCTCAGAGAGTGGGGTCACAGCCAGAGTCTGCCATTATTTATCAATGGCAACCCTGAAGCTATTAGGGTTAAGTGTCTTGCTCAAGGGCACATCAACAGATGTTTCACCTTGTCGGTTCGGGGATCCAAACTAGAAACCTTTCGGTTACTGGCCCAACGCTCTAACCACTAGGCTACCTGAAGCCGCCGTTGAGGTTGTGCATACCTGTTGCTATGGTACCCAGCATTCTCCTGTCATAGATACGGACTGAGCTGTCAGAGCAGCCAGTAGCCAGATAGAAGGATTCCACAGGGGATATGGCCATGGATGTTACTGCTCGCCGACAGTCAATCAGGATGTCCTAATTAAAAAAGACAACAGAAGTTCAAGATATCTTCATACAGGGAACTCTGACATCAGCATAAACGGTTGTTTGAGTAGTCGGTAAAACTGTTGGCAAAAATGGTGGGAAAAAGTCATTAGTAAAAAGAAGCTGCCTTTATACATATGTAACGACACAATAATATGGTAGTAATAACATCATAGTTACATAAGAATTGTTAATTTGCCTGTAAAAGTTTAGCTGTATTGGCATAATGCGTACCTACCTTTTTACAGTTAGTTTGCCAGCAGCCAGGAGAAACTCGGACATCAAACCACCTGATTGTTCCATCCTCTCCACAGGACAGGAAAGAGTGAGGGTCGCTAGGTACCGTCAATATCTACCAATAGAAATAGAGTGGTTTTAGAATAGATATAGAACCTGCTCTGATTGGGACGTCAAATAGAATTGGAATTCCTGTCTGCTGATATATGGTCTGTGGGCTTTAGAATAGATTACTTTCACTGCAGCAAAATGCCAATGACTTATTTATGGTCGACATACCATCCCTACCTTCCACAGCAATAACAGGTGTGACGTTGAGGTAAATTTTACATTTTAGTCATTTAGCAGACACTCTTATCCAGAGCAATTAGGGTTAAGTGCCTTGCTTAAGGGCACATTGACAGATTTTTCACCTAGTCGGCTCGGGGATTGGAACCAGCGACCTTTCGGTTACTGGCACAACGCTCTTACCCACTAAGCTACCTGCCGCCCCAATTTGATGCAGATGTGATAGATCAGATACATGAATCAACTCTCTATTGAATTCAACTCAGATGGCGATAACACAGATGCACCCCTCACCTCATAGGCAGCACCGTTATGACAGTGATACTGCAACACAGGGTCCAGGTTGGAACCCCTCTCTACGTTGGTGAGGAAGATCTTGCCGTCGGCTGCTGCGGACACGATCATTCTGTCGTTGGTTTGGGGCATGAACTTGGCACTGAAGATATTGGATCGATGCCATGATGTAATGGATGCCTTGACCTGGAGAGTGGAAACATAATGGGGGACTTTATATTGCACATATACTGTCTGTCTGTCTCTTCTGAGTCCATATGAACAATAGGTTGAAGCATGTGTTGTATGTACCGTACTTGATAATAATGTTTTAGTCTTACTTTTCGGTTGTATGGGTTCGTGATGACCAATTTGTCATCATCTGATCCAGATAAGATGTATTCTCCTGTGTCATTCCAGCATACTGTATTGATCTGTCATGAAAAACAATAACAGTTTGAAAACACAGGATGATATCATACAATTATCACACTGCATTTACACTGGTAATCATTTCTGTAACGCATGTTGATACTTACAGAGCCCTCATGTACATCAAGAGTGGCTTCAAGTTTCAGTCTTTGTACAAACTCTTTTCTTCCTGAAGGAAATCATTATGATACCATAAGAACAGTGTTAGGTATCCCATAAGGTAGTCCCTCTAACTAACACAATTTAATCATTTGGGACCCCTTGGAGACAAAATTATTATTTTATCCAACACAAATGTTTAAAGTATGAATTTATATCAAACAATACCAATAAAATAACTGTGTCTTAGATAAATTCCTAGTGCAAGGCAGTAGACTGTTGTAAAACATGTTACTTACACAGTGACACATACAGTACACTTTTATGACAATAAAGTAGTATTTAGAACATTTGTACATTAAATATTTAATGTAAACGTTTGTCTCACCTAAGTAGTTACTCCTTGTAAAGTTGTTTATTTTGTTGGAACCGATGGTGCGTTTCCTAATATCCCAAATTAGATTGTTGGTACAGGGCATGATGTCGAAACACTGTCCGCCTCACATACAAAACACTTTGTGAAAGTATTACTGAAATATTTCTACCGAATAAGTTTAAGTCATGGTGTCTTACAAATTAGGCTACAAATGAATTTCTTTCAGGACTTCTGTTATAGTTCAGTCGCTACAATTGTCTCAATTTTGTACCGTCGTCTGGCTGGCAGATTTTCTCGAATGAACAAATCTGTAGAACACACGGAGAAGTTTCACGTTAGTTTCTCATGAAGAAGTTCGTGCTGATGGTATGTAGCCATGGAACATGAGCACTGCGCATGCCCAGATTTGCCCCCCACCTCCAAACTCCATGTCCCTCCCTGTTTCGAGCCCCTCTACTTCTTGAGCCCTTTGTCAAATCAAATCAAATTATATTTGTCACATACACGTGTTAAGCAGATGTTATTGCGGGTGTAGCGAAATGCTCGTGCTTCTAGCTCTGACAGTGCAGTAATATCTAACAAGTAATATCTAACCATTTCACAACATATACCCAATACACACAAATCTAAGTAAGGAATGGAATTTAAGAAAATATACATATATGGACAAGCAATGACATAGCGGCCTGAAATAAGATACAGTAGAATATTATAGAATACAGTATATACATATGAGATGAGTAATGCAAGATATGTAAACATTATTAAAGTGACTAGTGTTCAATTACTTAAAGTGGCCAGTGATTTCAATAGGCAGCAGAAAATGATCGACCTGTGAATTAGCCTGTGAAAGTATGTGTTAATTTTGGTCAAGGTGAAATTCTTATGGTAGAAATTAGTGACTAGATAATAATAATAATAATAATAATAATACATTGGATTTATAAAGTGCTTTTCATTGAAACACTATCTCAAAGTGCCACAGTATTTATATAATAAGCTTATAATACATATTATAATAATAACCATAGATTCTAGTTTCATCAGACAGAAACCGCACCTTCCTACCTTTGTTAAATCCATTGTGTCAGTTGATAATGTGTTTCATGTCATTTGAAAGTGTGTCCAAGAGTCAGTGTGTCTGGCTTCTGTTGTTACATTGTATCATTTCCAATCACGTGTGTTTTCTTGGAAAGTGAAAAGTAGGATGGGCTTACTAGTGGTTGTGGGCAGGGTGTTAACAGTTCAGTACAACCCCTCAAGTGCCCCCCCCACACACACACACAATATATTCCGTCTGATCTGTTCAAGTAGCCCAATGACAGGGTGTACCGTTGGTACAATAAAGTACATCACATACTACTTTGATACTAAACTGTTGGTAACAGTCTCCAGACATGGCTTTGGTGGGAGTTAGAGCTTCATACCACAGGATTCTTAACCAGATAGAGCTTCTACTACCCGGTAAACTGAGACCCATTTACAACCATCCTGCAGGTAAGGACATTATCAATATTACAGCATCAGGTCCAACTTACCTGGCTGACTCTGTATCTCACAGTGTCTATGGTTTAATGTCTAAAAGTCTCCTCATCTTCAGAATACACTTTCTCAATATTTTGAAAATGAGATAAGATCATTTATCATCATCACCTCTGGATGTATTCCACTCTTCTATTTTGTAAAGAAGAGTGATGTTCAATATATCATGAATGAGTGAACAAAAAGTGTGTTTCTAAACTTACAGTAGCAGTGTATTGGGGTTTGTGAATGGACCCCTGGTCACGAGTGACCTCTGTGTTGGGGTTATCGTCAATGGAGCAAACATAGTTTTATTCTAGTAGAGTTGGAATTGCTTCAATGTGACATGACGAGTGTGTCGCTGATTATAACTTTGAGGTGAACGAGGACAAACAGTCTTGATGCTGCCCAGTCTGTCTGTCACATGCAGACTGCCCTCTCTGTCTGTCACATGCAGACTATCTGAATGTTGATGAGCTAGTACACAGGGCCCTTCTTCCAGCCCTGGGGAGATAACAGAGACCGACTGGCCATAGGGAAATTCTGGCAAATGCCAGATGGGCTGGTCCATCTTTAGCCTAGTGTGCCTGTCAAAATTGTGGGTTTTGCCAAAATTATAATTATTTGGCTAATAACTGGGGTCTCAAGGTGAAAAATGGGCAAGTGTGGAAGCCTCAAGGGAAAGAATGGGCCTGTGTGATAGAAATGCTCGGGCTGATTTCTGGTCCCAGTCCATCCCTAGGAGCTAGAGCTGAGCTGTAGATGGGCGATAATGTGCCTTGAAGGGTGTGGACAGAGGGTTGTTCAAAGCAGTGGTTCTCAATTCCTGGTTCATGGGATGTTGTTAATATCAAAATAGGTTGGCACCATGATAAAGCAGAGGGAAGTCAGTATGAGATGTAAAAGCATTACACATTAATAACAATTTATAGTTTATAAAACAACCAGTCTAGCTATCAAATAGACAAGAGAAGAGAAGCCTATGAATGGACAATAGGTATGTAGCTAAACGACGTGCATGCCACTACATGCTGGCAGTCTTCAATAAATTATCAAGTTGGCAAGTTTTCAATTGGCAAGGCATTAAAGTACAGGGTGACCAGTGGAAGGAGGACAGAGACAAGCTGAGGGCACGAGAATGACAACAGGTGGAATTATCCAGGAAGTGATTTAACCAGTCACTTTCAATGTCGCTTCATCTTAAAACCTTTATTGTGGAATCAATCAACTTTTTGCACAAAACTAAATGTCACGTAAACCACTGTAACGTTATGTATTCAACGCAACTGTCATTGCTAACCTTGTAATAATTAACCTTAATAATTAAATCACGTTTTGTTTCCTTTGTAGGTCCAAAGACAATTTTTTTCTGGGCACCAGTGTGTAAATGGGTAAGTGTTAAAATATTTGCAGTGAAGCAGTTTAAATGGTTCAGGTTGGAGTGTTTAGAGGGTTCAGAGTTTGTTTAGTTCGAGAGTTCAACATTTTGGTCATTGAGCAGACGCTCTTATCCAGAGTGCATACAGTTTTGTACTGGTCCCTCATGGGAATCGAACCCACAACCCTGGCATTGCAAGCGCCATGCTCTGCCAACTGAGCCACACAGGAAATTAAGACCGCACAGAGGCAGCATACAGGAACTCATAAGAAGCAATTGCATGTAAGCGTGAAAATGGGAGTTAATAATAATGAATTAGTAACGCCTGACCTGCGTCTACAAATTCCTGTCTGTCACGTGAACTGATTGAGATGGAGGTCGCTTCTAGAGAATTAAGTCACGTTTTATAAGCTCCTGTATGCTGCCTCTGTCTAATCTTTAATATTCCATACAGTTAATGTTCCACTCTCCGACCCTCCAAACGATGTGTTACACATTTAAACAGTGTCTCATATGCTGGGCATTATATAATGGTCCTATGTTGTAGTACAAATATGCATGGTTGTGTGATCTGTATCTCTCTCTCTCTCTCTCTCTCTCTCTCTCTCTCTCTCGCTCTCTCTCTCTCTCTCCCCCTCTCTGTCTCTTTCTACAGGGTCTAGTTTTTGCGGGTCTGGCTGATATGACCCGACCAGCTGATAAACTGAGTCTCTCTCAGTCTGGAGTACTCATGACCACAGGTAATGGAGCAATGAGGACAGAGAGGACAGGAGGTGTGTGTTTGTGTGTGTGTGTGTATGGCTTGATGACCCTTCAGAGGAACAGTTCACTGATAGAATTACTGGCATGGATTCAGACATGATGGCATGGAACTTTCACACCAGCCCCTGCATCATCGGTTTTCCATTGCTGCTTTGTAAAAGCCCCACTGACTGTTAACACGGACTGTAACGGTATGTCCCTGTGTGATAGCGCTGTCCTTAAATTACACAACATGACCGTGCCTGTTTGAGACCACACTGTCTCAGACTATTTTGAATTAGAGATGATCATCGTGTTTTGGTCCTTGGATACGGTTAGTTACAAACAACTACAGGAAGTTTTCCACGACTGGAAGTCATTAGCTGTTTATTTGTGTTATGGTTTGGAGTTAGGTAGTGAGCAGGGCATAGTTATACAATCCATTTTCCACTTCCAAACCCACTCCTAGGTGGCAGCAGCAACTGGGTCAGGTGCTGGGCTGTGCCTTTGTATTTTCCTTTATGTATAAATATTTTGGTCACAATCACTTGAACCAACAAGTCAGATGTCTCCTAGCCGGGACCCTCATATACCACACTGACTAACCCTGATCCTGGTCAGATGTCTCCTAGCCGGTACACTCATATACCACACTGACTAACCCTGATCCTGGTCAGATGTCTCCTAGCCGGTACACTCATATACCACACTGACTAACCCTGATCCTGGTCAGATGTCTCCTAGCCGGTACCCTCATATACCACACTGACTAGCCCTGATCCTGGTCAGATGTCTCCTAGCCGGGACCCTCACATACAACACTGACTAACCCTGATCCTGGTCAGATGTCTCCTAGCCGGGACCCTCACATACAACACTGACTAACCCTGATCCTGGTCAGATGTCTCCTAGCCGGTACCCCCACATACAACACTGACTAACCCTGATCCTGGTCAGATGTCTCCTAGCCGGTACCCTCACATACAACACTGACTAACCCTGATCCTGGTCAGATGTCTCCTAGCCGGTACCCTCACATACAACACTGACTAACCCTGATCCTGGTCAGATGTCTCCTAGCCGGTACCCTCACATACAACACTGACTAGCCCTGATCCTGGTCAGATGTCTCCTGCCGGGTACCCTCACATACAACACTGACATACTCTTAGCCCTCACCTAATGCACACATTCAATCAGGTTACAGGTCAGTTAGCCAGGCCTAGGACCCCTGGACATGACAAGAGAAGTGATAGTTGTAGGCTGGCTAGGTGGTTTCTTAACATTTGTTAATGAACTCAAAAGTTCCTTGAGTTCACAAGATAGGATGTCATTGTCCTATCTATCAGTGGTGGGAAGTGAGTTGAGTCTCTCGCATTGGACTGCATCAGAGCCCAGTGTTCGCACTCATGTGGAAATCACACACAACATTATGAGAAAAGTAGGGAAAGCTAATATTGGATTTTTATTACATTTTAGTCATTTGGCAGACGCTCTTATCCATAGCGACTTACAGGAGCAATTAGGGTTAAGTGCCTCGCTCAAGGGCACATCGACAGATTTTTCACCTAGTCGGCTCAGGGATTAGAACCAGCGACCTTTCGGTTACTGGCACAACGCTCTTAACCACTAAGCTACCTGCCGCCCCATTATGCAACAGTAATACATTTCTGAAGCAGAAACAACATTCAGATGTTCCAACTTTACCTGTCCCTTTACCTGTCTCTTTACCTGTCTCGATTTACCTGTCTCTTTACCTGTCTCTTTACCTGTCCCTTTACCTGTACCTTTACCTGTCTCTTTACCTGTCCCTTTAGCTGTCTCTTTACCTGTCTCGTTACCTGTCTCTTTACCTGTCTCGTTACCTGTCTCTTTACCTGTCTCTTTACCTGTCCCTTTACCTGTCCCTTTACCTGTCTCTTTACCTGTCTCTTTACCTGTCTTGTTACCTGTCTCTTTACCTGTCTCATTACCTGTCTCTTTACCTGTCTCTTTACCTGTCCCTTTACCCGTCTCTTTACCTGTCCCTTTACCTGTCCCTTTACCTGTCCCTTTACCTGTCTTGTTACCTGTCTGTTTACCTGTCTCTTTACCTGTCCCTTTACCTGTCCCTTTACCTGTCTCTTTACCTGTCCCTTTACCTGTCCCTTTTCCTGTCCCTTTACCTGTCTTGTTACCTGTCTCTTTACCTGTCTCTTTACCTGTCTCTCCACTGTTTTACAGGTGTTATTTGGTCCAGATGGTCCCTGGTCATCATTCCCAAGAATTGGTTTCTGTTTTGTTGCAACTGTTTTCTTGGAGCGTCAGGAGCCACCCAACTCTTTAGAATCTGGATGTGAGTGGAACAGACAGAGTTAGATACAGCGCTACACACCAACATGTGGCCTGCAATTTTACATACACTGTGATTCGATTTGATTTGATATCTGTGGGCTCTATTCAATCAAACCATATTAGGGGGGAAAATCATAATAATTTGTTGACGGGATGTTCTGTATGTCAGTCGTTGTCTGACAACAGGCTAGTTAAACACACAGTACTGCTCTGAAGGGCAAAGTGTGCATGGTCACACATTTATGACAGCTAGTGACATTGTCCTTGGGGCTTTGCCTTCTTTGTTGTGGTTTAAACCAGGCACATTTTATGCCAAGCCTTCTGTTTCCTGTCAACTGAGTGATATAACCACAGAGATAAATGTAGATCCTGTTCTGTCTCTATGGGTACAACACTAAATAAGTATGTGGCGTCTACTGCTTTGGAACGTGCCGCTACATTTGACAGAGTTAGCTAACCGGTCCTAAAGGTTGTAGAGATCACTAGACTACAGTCCATATAAAACAACCTGTTACTCTATAACTACTCTTTATCTATTTGTATTTTATTTGGTTACACTTTAAAAACAGAGATATGGATAAATTGATAAAGTCTGTCAGAGTCCTTCGCTGAATGTAAAGGATAGCATGCCTGCCAACTTGTCTTTGCACTCTGAGACATGAATATAGTCTGTTTGAACCTTTGTTTTGGTTTGTTAAGGTCGGAGGTCAACCCTGTCCCTCTGTGTTTCTAGGTATCAACAGGGGAAGTAAAGAAGCAACAGGAAGCAGGGGCTTCTGAATTAAAAGAAAGCAGTTAGCAGAGGCCCATCCATTGTTGGATTATTTTGAAATGGTGACACTTACTAACTAGTGGATCTGATTAACTTGATTAAATGCAATTTCATCTTTGAGGACTTCAACCACCACAGAATCTTCCAACTCAATAACACCCCTCCCTCTGCAAATCCCAATTCATGCTGTTAGTAAGTATGTGACGATGTGAGGATGACAGCACGTCTGAGTGAAGATGATGGTAAAATTAGTTCAAGGTAAGATTAGGCTAAGAAACATTTACAGATTCACACAATACTTTAAAGATGGGGAATGTTTGAGTCTGATGATGGTTAATGTTATCTTTTTTAACATTAACTCTTTGTTTTAGCCTTTTAGCGCTTTGTCTGATTTTAGGACATTGTGGTATGTATATATTTATTGAAAATAAATTATCCATTTGAGATAAAACTGTTCCTGACTTGAAGAAACCTTTCTCATGTGCATGAGGTTAACGGCCAACGTCATCACACTGAGCTAAGTGAAAAGAGAAGTGTGGCTTCATCAGTTTATTGTTTACATTGTGTCTTTGCCTTGTACAAGCCACAATCACATGTGGGGCACTTCAGCACAATACAACGTTTTGGAACGTTCAGATAGAAATATGTAATATAGAACAAACATGCCTCTCCGACATGTAGACCAAACTATAGACCGCGTTTGGCAACTGAATGTGGCCTTGTTTTCTAGGAATTGCAAAATGGGGTGGGCTCATAGGGTGGGCTTACTCTCCCTACCAATAGCAGTTTGTTTGGGGCGGGGTTTAGATTTCAGTACCACCCCCTCTGGTGACACTCCTACATAATAGATTAGACACTATGGGTAGATGAGCCTGCTTTCTGCCAATGGTTCATACAGGCTATTCTTTGTTCTAGTTAGTATAGCCAATCAATGACAGGGTGTACTAGTTCTCCAATACAGCACATACTATTTCTTTATTTTGAACTGTCGGTACCAAGTTCAACAAAAGTAGGAAATAAAACTCCAATCTCCAGACATGGCTTTAGCGGGAGTTAGAGCTTCATACCACAGGATTCTTAACCAGATCGAGCTCAAACTACCTGCTAAACTGAGACCTTTCTACAACCATCCAGCAGGTAAGGAAATCATTATTATCAGGCTCACCTCAACATGAGAGATCTGCACCACTTCCACTGTTCTAACTGTCTCTCCATCGTACAGTACAGACACTAGACTGAATACTCACCTCTTATACACATTTTCAATATTTTCAATATTTATCATGGAAATGACGCCTGCTGTCTGTGCCTACTTAATGCATACCTCTGGATAATTCTGGATAAGAATTCTTCCAATAATTCTGGATAAACTCTACCATTTAAAACAGCAATTTACTTTTTGTGGGGGATGGACACTTTCAAAAAGGAGAAAAAACTGATTGCTATCATTTACTGACAAACAACAAGAGCATTAAACATTTGTATCAACAGGAACACAGAAATGGTCATATGAATGAATGCTCTAAACTTAGATTGAGTTGAAACCTACAGTAGCAGTGCATGGACTTTGGATGGGGGACCCTTGGTCAGTACTAGTCAGTCCTAGGCTAGCAAGCCATGTGCAACCTTGACATTGAGGTTATCTTAAATGGGACGAACATAGTTTTATTACAGCAGTGTTGGTATAGCATTGACGTCAATCTGTAGCTGAATTTAACTTAGAGGTGAATAAGGACAAACAGTGTTGATGCTGCTGATCTGAATGCTGATGAGGGAGGGGCTCTTCTCTCAGCCCTGGGGAGTTAGGGCTGAACTATAGAAGAGTGTTAATGTGTCTTGAAGGGTGTAGACAGAAGGTTGTTCCAAGCAGTGGTTCTCAATTCCTGGTTCATGGGATATTGTTAATTAATATCAAAATAGTTTGGGAGTATAATGATGCAGAGGAAAGTCGATATGAGATTAAAATCAGAACAAAGATTAAAAGGAAATCAGTTAAGTAAAACCATGTTATTATAGTTTATAAAACAACAAGTCTAGCTATCAAATAGACGAGAGAAGGGAAGACTATGAATGGACAATAGGTGTGAAGTTAAATGATGTTCAACCACCATGTTTTAGCACTCTTCAAAAAATGATAGCCCTTGGCAAGATGAGGGCAGGAGAAAACCTTGGGAAGATACTGATACCAGCCACTTTCACTTTCACTTTCACTTTCACTTTATCTCTTTTATTTGAGCTGTATCTTTATATTTCACTCCTCAGCAACAAATCAAATGATTTCGCAGTTTAATGCTGCACAACGTTTATCTGTTTATGGAACGTCTTCAGGCCTAACTGCTGTGGTATTTCCCACTGGGCACAGACGTCAATTCAACATCTATTCCAAATTGGTTCCACTTCATTTCATTGAAATGATGTGGAAACAACGTTGATTCAAACAGTGTGTGCCCAGTGTGATCTCTCTGTTGCGGTATCAACCAATTGTTTATACAAAACTAACTCTCACGTGAATCATTGTAACCTTGTGCAACTTTCCTTTCTAACCTTTCCAAATAAACACTGTTATGTTTCCCTTTGAAGGTCCAAAGACAGTTTTCTTCTGGGCACCAGTGTGTAAATGGGTAAGAGTTGATATATTTAAGAAGTGTCTCATGTGCTGGACATCTTATAATGGTGCTAAAAGTATGCATAGTTGTGTGACTCTGTCTCTCTCTCTCTCTCTCTCTCTCTCTCTCTCTCTCTCTCTCTCTCTCTCTCTCTCTCTCTCTCTCTCTAATCTTAATATTCCATACAGTTAATGTTTCACTCTCGACCCTCCAAATGATGTGTTACACATTTAAACAGTGGTATCTTATGCTGGGCATTATATAGATAGCCCCCATGATGTAGTACAAAAAAATGCATGGTTGTGTGATCCCATCTGCGTCTCTCTCCTCTCTCGCTCTCTCTCTCCTCTCTCTCTCTCTCTCTCTCTCTCTCTCTCTCTCTCTCTCTCTCTCTCTCTCTCTCTGTATCTCTCTCTCTCTGTATCTTTCTCTCTGTATCTCTCTCTCTCCCTCTGTATCTTTCTATCTCTCTCTCTCTCTCTCTCTCTCTATCTGTATCTCTCTTTCTCTACCTCTAACTCTACAGGGCCTGGTTATGGCTGGCATGGCTGATATGACACGGCCAGCTGATAAACTGAGTGTCTCTCAGTCTGGAGTACTCATGGTCACAGGTAATGGACATTGTGGGAAAGTGGGGAAAGACAACATTTTACATTTACATCCATTATACAACAGTAACAAATTCCAACTTTACCTGTCTCTTTACCTGTCTTGTCACCCCTCTATTTTCCAGGTGTCATTTGGTCCCGATATTCCCTTGTCATCATTCCGAAGAACTGGGGTCTTTTTTTTGTCAACGGTTTTCTTGGATTGGCAGGAGCCAACCAATTTGTTAGAATCTGGATGTGAGTGGGACAGACTCCATAGTTAGATACAGAACAATGCAAACTGACATGCATGGCAGTGGGTCCCTATTCAATCAAACCCTATAAGGAGACAAGTAGGGACATAGACACAGAAATCTGATGGAGTGTATGTCAATCAATGCCATTGTCTGACAATAACATTGTTAATAAATATACAGTACTGCATTGGAGGTTCAAACTGTGTTTGGTCACAAACAGAAGTATTTATGACAGTCCATTGTCCTTGGACATGGTGTCTATACCAGTTTGAAACTTTTTACAGACAAGTTGGCATTTTGAGTTGTATTTTGCAAGATCACTTAAGCTCTATAATCATGGTCATTTTCTTTCATTTGGTTACACTTTAAAAACAGAGATATGGATAAATTGATAAAGTCTGCCAGGGTCCTTTTTTGAATGTAAAGGATAGCATGCCTGCCAACTTGTCTTTGCACTCTGAGACCTATGATTATAGTCTGTTTGAACCTTTGTTTTGTTTTGTTAAGGTCGGAGGTCAACCCTGTCCCTCTGTGTTTCTAGGTACCAACAGGAAGTAAAGAAGCAACAGGACGAGAAGGCCCAGATCTCCATCATATAATCCACACACACACACACACACACACAATATCGGGTTTTGGCTTGAACTCTCAATATTTTTAATAGATTTGTGCCCCTTAAATATTTACTCAATATTTTGTGCAATTTTAATACAGTTGTTTGTAGGATTACGTAATTGTTGTAATTTAAATAAATGAATGTATTTATGAAAGTTGTATCTGTAACATAGCTAAAATCGTTATTTATTTTCTGTAGAAGAAATGTTACAACCTTGTAGGCCAACAGGCCAGATTAATTAAAGATTCAGCTGTTTTGATATAAAGATTCAGCTGTTTTGATATAAAGATTCAGCTGTTTTGATATAAAGATTCAGCTGTTTAGATATAAAGATTCAGCTGTTTAGATATAAAGATTCAGCTGTTTTGATATAAAGATTCAGCTGTTTTGATATAAAGATTCAGCTGTTTTGATATAAAGATACAGATGTTTTGATATAAAGATTCAGATGTTTTGATATAAAGATTCAGCTGTTTTGATATAAAGATTCAGCTGTTTTGATATAAAGATTCAGCTGTTTAGATATAAAGATTCAGCTGTGTTGATATAAAGATTCAGCTGTTTTGATATAAAGATTCAGATGTTTTGATATAAAGATTCAGCTGTTTTGATATAAAGATTCAGCTGTTTTGATATAAAGATTCAGCTGTTTTGATATAAAGATTCAGCTGTTTAGATATAAAGATTCAGCTGTTTTGATATAAAGATTCAGCTGTTTGATATAAAGATTCAGCTGTTTTGATATAAAGATTCAGCTGTTTTGATATAAAAGATTCAGCTGTTTAGATATAAAGATTCAGCTGTTTTGATATAAAGATTCAGCTGTTTTGATATAAAAGATTCAGCTGTTTTGATATAAAGATTAACTTTTCATTGTTTTTGTTGTTCTTCCTTTACATTTTATTTACATGTATGTCATATTTTACAATATACATTATATTACATTATAAACCTTTTGAACATAGATAGCTATAGAACCCTGTATGGTCTATGATTTTGTTTTTAATTAATGTGCATTTTTGTGTGGCCCTGGCCTCACCCCATCTCGTCGGCAGTGCATAGGCGCCACCCCTGTGGCAATTTGGCAAACTAGTACGGGAAAAGGGAAAATTACTTTCACCTTCAGTTTATTTACGTACTAGCTACAAGAAAAGCAAGGATGCAGTATGAAACCAGCGCTCTCTTACAATACCGCTTATCTAACGTAACTAGTTTCTTAATAAAATATCTAACCAAATATTCCAATATCGTGAGAAGGTTTCTATAGCAATGTTGTCGCTCAGATCATGCACAGTCACGGTGGCCGAGAGGTTAAGGCGTTGGACTCGAAATCCAATGGGGTTTCCCCGCACAGGTTCGAATCCTGTTCGTGACGATTGTTCGCTTTTAGTGTTTGCAGTTGCATTGAAGAAAACATACGGCAAGTTACATCGACAAAAAGCAATTTGTTCTTTAATAATCAATTTGTTCTTTAATAGGCTTCCGAAATAACTATATGGAGACTTTCTTCTTTATTACGGGGGAATTATCTCTGAACGTAACAACGCCCCCTTGAAAAGCATGTTTTTTATCGTCTCCCTAATTTTGACAGCTGGGAATTAATTAGATTCTGATTTGAACGATGTACACGATCACTATACTAGTCTCTCTTGTCTCGCTTCAGTGACTTTATCAAATATGTCCGCCATTGTGCCAAACGATGGTCAATTCTTGATAAAAGACATAAAGTCAGGGTTGAAAAATGTAAATGTAATCTTTATCGTGTTGGAAATGGGTGAGTGGTGAATGACAGTTCCATTTTTCTGTGTTTCATATGGTGATTAATGAATGAATGCACATTTTGTTCACTCTCTCCCTTCCCTCTACCCGAAGGAAGGGTGACTAAAACAAAGGATGGGCATGAGGTTCGCTCCTGCAAGGTGGGGTTTGTCCTCCTGGGCGATTTTCTCCTATCCTCCATCTTTCTTCAGTCTCATCCTCCCCCTTTCCACTCTCTCCTTAATGCAGACCTTCTCTACCTCTCTCCTGTAAAGTGGGATAATTGCTCCCTCCCCCCTCTCTCCTGTCAGGTGGCTGATAAGAGTGGGTGCATCACCCTGTCTGTATGGGACGAGGTGGGTGGACTCATCCAGCCAGGAGACATCCTCCGCCTCACACGAGGGTATGTTTATCTATCTTATCTTATCTTATCTTATCTATCTATCTATCTATCTATCTATCTATCTATCTATCTATCTATCTATCTATCTATCTATCTATCTATCTATCTATCTATCTATCTATCTATCTATCTATCCATCTATCTATCCACACAGTCATTTATTTTGTTCTCTCTCTCGTCAGCTATGCGTCCCTGTGGAAGGGCTGTCTGACTCTCTACACAGGCAGAGGAGGAGACCTGCAGAAGATAGGAGAGTAAGACACAAACGGTTGGCTTGTATGTTAATGTGTTCTAGATTTAGGTAAGGTATTGATCTGTGTTGTACTGTAGGTTTTGCATGGTCTTCTCTGAGGTCCCAAACTTTAGTGAACCAAACCCAGAGGTACTGGCCCAGACCAACAGGCCGGTGAGTACACACACCGGAATGATCTATCAATTTTGTTATTAACATGTTATTTTCTAAATCTCCTCTCCTCCTTTTTTCTCTATTCATCTCATCCCCCTTTTCCGTTCCTCTCCTCTCCTCTCTCAGTCTAAAGTTGAGTCCCAGAACAGTTCTTCTGTCAGTCAAAGCTCCACCCCCTCAGTCCCCACCCTCACATACTCTTCCTATGGATGCTCTCCGCTCTCCCGAATCCAACCTAGGGAGGGGACGGCAGACTGGCGTGGGCACCGAGTCCTGGCATCGCCCAAGCCCACAGTATCTATGGGCACCAGGGGACCCACGCGAGGCTAAAGAGGAAATGACACTTGTCGGATTCCAAATCAACCCCCTATTTTACGTCTGACTTGGGCCTTGTTGTATTGTTTTTATTTTGCAAATTAAATCATTTTTGTTAACATGGCCTAGGTCATAATTTTCAAAGGAAGATAACATGTTACATATTTGGTTCGAAATAAATTAAATAAATCAGAACTAAATGATTTTGGGGGGTTTGAGTAATGTTCAAAAACTACCCTGGCTAATCAACTCTCTCAACTATTTCAACACGGTCCATACCTTGGCTCCCTTTCATTTGGAGTAGGTAGAAGTTGTTTCTTGGAAAGAGGCAAAAAGTGACACCAGGTTAGAGGACTTTCTCTTTCCTTTTTCTGGAACACCTCAGATGCTAGAGGATGCATGTGACCAAGTGTCCTTTCATATGAATTACACACAGAGAAACAACACCCTACCACGTGGATCTGAGAGAGATAGAGGGGCGAGTTCTCAGATGAATCTACTCTCAAAGCATACTAAGACCCAGTCCTGATGGGAAAAGGCCATGCGTCCACCAGACCTTCCTGAATAAAGTCTACTTAAAGACAGTAAACCATTAAAAACAGTAAGAAACACTTATCTCCTATCACAGAACTCATTGACTAACTGTGACTCCTGTCCTTTTTCCTTCACTTACACTGAGTGTACTAAACATTAAGAACACCTTCCTAATATTGAGTTGCAGGCCCCCTTTTGCCCCCAGAACAGATTCAATTCGGCGGGCATGGACTCTACAAGGTGTCGAAAGCGTCGTCCGCACAGGAATGCTGGCCCATGTTGACTCCAAGGCTTCCCACAGTTGTGTCAAGTTTGCTGGATGTCATTGGGGTGGTAGACCAATCTTGATACACACGGGGAAACAGTTGAGCGTGAAAAACCCAGCAGCGTTGCAGTTCTTGACACAAACCGGCGCCTGGCACCCTACTACTATACCGCTTTAAAGGCTCTCGAAATGTTTTTGTCTTGCCCATTCACCCTCTGAATTGCACACATACAACTGTAAGTGCTGTTATTGTGAATTGTAAACATCTAGGAGCAACAATGGCTCAGCCGGCCAAGTGGTAGACCACACAAGCTCACAAAACGGACCGGCGTAAGTGCTGAAGCAACGTAACGCGTAAAAAATGAACGAGTAGCCAGTCAGCCTGAGTATTTGTATGCCGAACCTTTCACCAAATGGTGTTCCTGACATAGAGATAACTCTGCCAGATCATGGTCGAACCAGAGGCGAACTGTTTTTAATTTGAATTTTCTTTATGGGGCGTGCTTGTTAACAATACTACCGAAAATATCAATAAAATAAGGTCCAAGCATCTTGACAGAGGGATCACAAGCTGATGCTATACCAATAGACAGAGGCCAGGTCATGAAGGAAGGCTTGCCCATTAAAGTTTTTTCATCAACCGTCTGACAAATCAGGACAGGTACGTTTTAACTGAGCAGCCATACGAACACAGGCCGTAAAACAGTGATCACTAAGGTCATTACAGAAAACAACAGAATGATACCTATCAGGGATTATTTGAGGATAACATCAAGAGAGTAGCATTTTCTTGGTGTTTGGGATCATACCTTCTGGGGATTGGCAATGATCTGAGAGAGATTTAGGGGAGTCCCATTGTTTTAAGACTTGGTCAGGTGGTTTTCCCAAGCATGTCCCAATTTTAGGTCACCTAGCAGGACAAATTCAGACTTAGTGTTAAGGGGCCAGGAGAAAACTGATGGTGGACGATAACAGTCAACAAAGAGCTATTTGAAAGCTTGATGCTGAAAACCACAAATTAAATTGTTTGGGGACAAACTTGGTGTAGTCAACTGAGAACTGAAGGTGTTCCTTGGTGAAGATTGCCACTACACCACCTTTGGAGGATCTGTCTTGCTTAAAAGATTATAACCAGAAAGGTTAACATCAGTGTTCAGAACACTCATTCTTAACCATGTTTCAGTAATGACTAACACATCTGGATTGGAGCTGTGAACCCACATCATTTTGGGTAATAAGCTTCTAGTGTTAACATGCAGAAAACCCAGGCTTTCACGAGGAGGCCAAGAAATCATTAAGCAGAAATCAGAGCATTAGTCAGAATTGGTGCTAGCAACAGTAGACAGGCCAGGGTGTACAATAACATTTCCAGATATTACTCAGCAGCAATACAATCAGGGCACAGCAGAGGACAGGGGAGGACTTTGACTCTGTTGAATTTCTTATGATATTTTCATGTGCATCAGATGGCAACAAGATCATATTGTACAGGAATTTCATCAGGATAACATGAATATCAAGACCGGCAAGAGAGGATTAGAATAGGATGGGAGGCCAGGAGTCCATGTAACCAATAGAGAGTCAGAGTTGCGAGCGTGGGAACAAACATTGTCTGGCCCAGGTCGGGTAAACAAGCAAGTTCATAGTCAACAAAGCGCACAGGAGTCATGGAAAGAAAAGCACAAGAAACAAGCCAAACGGGTTGGGGCTGGCCAGCGGATGTTCAAAGAGTCACTCCTCCCAACATAATAAAGTGAGAGAGTGGCTCTCTATGAGACCAGTAGGCTATAAAAGTCAGAGATAAAATAAATAAATAGTAGACCTATGCTAGTTCATTAAAAGTATTTGAGTTAAAGCTCACATAATAAGATTCGCAAGTTAACTAGCCTTCATATAAATTCAGATCAGTTCAAAGTCTGCGGTGTGTGTGCTGAGGTAAGCGAACGCTCAGGGGAGAGAGAGGGGATGAGGTAACACAAGCAATGAAGGCCTGACGAAGGGCTACTGCTGGGTTTCAAACAATTTAATTGTGGCACAGGAATAAAGCACTTAGGAGCAGCATTTACAGTGTGCAGGATTTCCTTTCTTTGTATTCAGAGTACTGATACGTCCCAGCTAGTCTGCTATTAACTTCATGTTTATAAGACTGGTCCCCTGCCCAAGACCAAATGGTATGTCCCTCCCAATTCTGCCAAGACTAAAAATGAAACTGAAAGTATGTCAATGATTTTGTTGGTGGAGGCAGTACCTGTGAAAAATAGCCAGAAGGCTTTTCATTTGGTTAGTTTGCAGAGACTGGATACAAACGGAGCGCCTGAGAGAAGTTTGAGGTGTTAGCTGCTAACGACTGCTTTCCAATCAGCTACAAACAGATATCCTTACTGGTTTGAGAGGCTTTCACGTTAACAACTGTTCTCAGACCATCCATGCTGACGAGGGTGTACGCTATGAGGCCCTATCAGTGGCCATGGGAGCCACGGTGAGGCCCTTGTCCGACTTCCAGAGGAACAACCCTGGCAAGACGCCTGATAACCTTTTGACTGTGGAGGGCTTTCTCAGTCGGTTCTGTCTCTGGCCTCACCTCTCTCCTGCAGTGGCTCAACCCTGTGTCATGGTTGGCATGGGGGTGTCAAAGCTTTTCTTCAGTGAGGACAAAAGCAAGGCAACTGACACCAAACTCTACGTGGACGGGGCAGAATTCTTTGATAGGGGTTTGATTATGACTTCGACCAATGTTTCCGACTCCGAGTGTTTTGAGAGGCGGTGAGGCCTACGTGCGACCGTGTGGATGGAAACATCGCGTTGAAGGTTCTGGACAATACACGGAGATAACACGTGGCTCGGTCCAAACGGGTTTCGGACACACTCGGTTGCGGGGAGTGGCCAGTGTGCGTATCCACGCGGTACCAGTGAGACGGGCTAAAGGCATCATCCAGTCCCACTATAAAGCAGGAGCTAGGCAGCTCTACGGCAGAGGGATCTACTCCACTCCTGACCTCAGCCAAGCCAGCGGGGTTAAGCTAGGGGAACTTTCTGTCGAAGACAAACGGGAAAACCTACAGGATGGTCCTTCAGAACCGCATCAACCCAGCCCAACGGAAGATCTGTAAGAGTTGACTACTAGCTTGTTCCAGTTGACGACGGTACATCTGAGGAAGAAGAGAGGAGGATTGTGGAGCGCTCCATACGCCCCTACCTGGGATTCTGCTGAGGGAGATCTGAAGGGAGGTGTGATAAGAGAAGGTCACCAAAGTCATAGGAAGGTGTCAAATGCATACTCCTCGCGTCCTCTCTCTTCGTCTCTTTCTCAAAAACCCATTGGATGAGAAAGCCAGAGTTCCTTCCTCTGACCTTCTCCTCCAATGGGTTTTGAGGAGATGAGAGGATGTGAGTAATGCAATTGAGATCTTCCCCATATAGAGAGACTTTAAAGCAGGAAGCCATGTTGGCTATTTTTCCAGAAATGATTGCCTCTTGAAGGAGTTCAATTATATTTCATGAATTAGATTTGAACTGCTAGATATTCCGTCTTCTTTATTAATCTCTAGTTGTGTGTTGTTTTAATCGGAGGTGATAGTAAACTTAGAGTAGCTTTGTATTGTCAAATCCATGTTTTTTCTGTCTAGCTGTATCAATGAAGTGCCTAATGTGAAAATGCCTTTTGTGAATTACATCAATCAATGTTTATTTAAGGTATATGTTTACTATATTTTACTACAATAAATCTACTTTTCTACTGTTAATGTTGTGACATTAATTGTGCACCTTGTTAGGTGTGAGTTCAAATGTATATTTTGTTCAGTGATCTGCCATCATTTCTGCTTTTTCCTGTTTTTATTTTATTATTTTAAGTCTTATTTTGTTTTACCTCCAGAATAAAATCTGGCCCTGCAACATGTTTCACTGCACTTCTGTTTGAACACAGGAGGGCAGGACAGTACCTTTATAGTTTACTTCCACAACTCAGTTCTCAGGGTAACACCTCTGTAATATGACTTTTTCAAGGTGTTGCTAGTGTTAATGTTTTAAATAAAGATTCCTCAAACTGATGAACAGTTCAATAAACATTCTTGCATTTTCCCCTGCAATACGTAGTATATTTGCATATAGAATAGAATACAAATTATATTGTGCATCCGAGGATGGAACTTTCCCTT
>NW_025535963.1:55000-74021 GCF_020615455.1 Coregonus clupeaformis | reverse complement strand
ATAAGGCGCACGTACCGAGGGCTTAATTCCTGGGCAGTTCCTCCCCAGTTACCATCGTCAGCTACCCGGTCAAGATCAGGTATTCATCACATGCATGCGCTGAATACAACGGGTGTTAATTACTGGTGGAAATGCTTTGCTTACAACCCATCCAACAACAAGTGAATGAGAGGAAAAGAATAAGGTTAAATGCTAAGTAAGCTGAGATAAAAATAACGAGTCTAATTTTGTCTGGTTGTCTAATTGTTCATATACCACGTATTGGTAGGAGTAAGTGGCCTGCATGGATAATAAACAGGTGGCGACATAAAAAGAGGGTTCATTTAAATCGTCAGGTGTGCTTTCCGGGTCAGGTCTTTTCGTGAATCTTGTAAGCCAGGGTGAAATATTGGTTCTAGACTTGCCATGAAATTGTGTGATCATAGTTAAGGGCCTAATTCAATTCATTTCAGTTAGTTAGTTATGTGATTTATCATGATAAGTCGTTCCAATTATTTGCGTTTTCATTTTTATTCAAATGCCATTCACTGGGTTCTAGAGCGCTCCTTGTTATGTAAATCCAGTAAATGTATTGTGGTATAATTTTTATTCAATAAATGTCGTTTTTATGTTTAGTTAGATGTGCCGAAGTTGATCAGTGGATTGCCACGTTCTATGTTGTTAACTCGGCGGATCTTTGCTAATTATCGGACCTTTTCATCGTCATTCTCTTGGTGGCGGAGAAGGGTTCCTGACCGAGACAACAGGAAAATGCATTGTTTCCAAAGATCAAATCGTTGTAGACATAATCTTGTAGTTTGCGGAAGAATGATTAACAGAGGACTGAGTGGCAGAACCAGTTGCTGAAGACGTGTGTTAACCAACTGCATCTAACGATTAATCTTGCGTCTGTAATGATCAATAATCGTTAATCATCATTCAATGCAGATTGGTGCATTAAATTTCAAAACCCATTTAACGTTGGCGTATGGTTGTAAGTGCCTGTAATGTATTATTTATGCTGTTTTTATTAGTGGACTACCAGTTTATTTGTGTGAAACTCAATTCTTAAGCATCTTTTTTCTTTGAATGTATTTAATATAGACTAAATTACCTAGCTAGTTCTAAAAGAGTTATTTAATATCTGTGGTAACAAATCAGAGACCAGAGGTGATTGACCAGGGTAAGAGTCAGTTCATATTCAAGTGGATATTCTCTCCTCACGGGGTTGGTTGAGGTACCATTTAGAGGACAGGCTCATTGTTTGAATAAAATATTATATTTTTAGATGATACTAAACAAAGGTTGAAGTGTATGACCATAAATTAAAAGAAATTTAATAATGAATTAGGCAAACAAATGCATCAAATCTATTGAATCCACTTTTAAACCATGATAAACCCTCCAATTACTATTGGTTTTCTTCTGATATATTCCTCTGGTGTTTTTTATAGTGGATGTATTCCTCTGATTTATCTGATTCTCATTCAAGTTTACCATCGTTAGCATCATGCTGATTTGCAGGTTTGAAACCAGTCGTGAGTACATTATTGATCAATATATTCTTTCTTGTAATTTTCCATATAACGTTTTCTTCTCTAGTCAAATCCTACGTTATTTCTCTGTTTGTGTAGCGAAGGCCAGAGTACCTCTGTCACTGGTGGAGGGCACCGGCGCCTGTAACCATAGGTGGTGGGTTCAAGTCCATGCTTGCACCTGGTGGTGGTTCAGTCCCAGGGTTCACCCATACCTAAAAATGTGAATCTGCCTGCATACCTTAACAAATCACTTTGGATAACTAATCTCTTAATATATTATTATTATATTCAAGTTTATCGTTTCAATGGGGTTTTCATTTTGAAGGTGATAACAAATTACACTATGGCTAATCCTTGTGGGTAACTTTCATGGTGTACAATCCACCGAAAGGTGTGGGTTTTCTCACATCTCCACCGGATAATACCTTCTACCATTTCATGAAGTGTGTGCTTGGTTCAATACAGCGATTGATGATGGAACCAGTACAATATAAAACCACTTTGACCTTATTGTCATAAGCTGCCGCTATGAGCTAGGTGGTGCTTACATTCCTCCAGTTGTCATTTGAAACATTTTCAAACCAATAAAATGTTCAATCGTTAATGTATTCTTCAGTTCTGTCAGGCGGACGGTTCTTCTTTGGGATTGGAGTTTGGCTGGATCACCTTTATTTAGGTGCCTTATACCGCCACCTACATTTGTTTGTCATTTGTGACAACTCTTGTGAGCTTGACTTACCAGATGGTGCATTACCACCATAGCCAGTAGGATCTTACTTACCTGCGTCTCTTTTTTGAGGAGTAGAGGATTGCTTGTCCTATCTTGGGTGTTCTCAAATGGGTGAGTAGTCACCTCCACATCAAACCATGCCTTACATTTCTTGACAAAAGGCTTGTGGAATTGGTGTCCGAGGTCAGATAATAAATAACTTGAGGGTCTCCACTTTGGTTAAAGGTACTCCAATTCAGAGATGTCATCTTGAGGGTCTCCATACAACCTGTGAGTGTCAGGTCAAGAGGTGTATCTTGGGGGTCTACTGGTGTGCTGAGATTATCAGGTCAGATGTCTTGAGGTCCTCCACATGGTCTGTGAGGTATCCAGGTGAAGTGTCATCTTGAGGGTTCTCTTAGCCAATTCTGTGAGTATCAGGTCAGGTGTCATCTTGGGGGTCTCCCATAATTGTGTAGGGTATCCAGGTCAGGTGTCGTCTTGAGGGGTCTCCGCAGTGCCCAGAGGTATCCAGGTCCAGGTATTGTATCTTAGGGTCTCCACTGTGGTCTGTGAGGTATCCAGGTCCAGGTGTCATCTTGGGGGTCTCCACTGTGTCTGCTTAAGGGTGTCCGGGTCCAGGTGTATCTTGGGGGTCTCCACTGGTCTGTGAGTTTATCCAGGTCAGGTGCTCGTCTTAGAGGGTCTCCACTGGTCTGTGAGGTATCCAGGTCAGGTGTCATCTTGAGGGTCTCCACTGGTCTGTGAGAAGAATTGTCCAGGTTCAGGTGTCATCTTGAGGGGTCTCCCTTTGGTCTGTGGGGTATCCAGGTCAGGTGTCATCTTGAGGGTCTCCACCGTCTGCAGAGGTATCCCAGGTCCAGATGTCATCTTGAGGAGGAGGTCTCCACACTGTAGTTTCCGAAGCAGCAGGGTGTTATTCATTATAAATACACACAGTAATGAACTTTTTGCAACAGTATCCTAAAGCGTTTCTTTTTGTAACAAATTCAATTCCCTCCCGGCCGTTCCCGTTTGGTTCTGTTGACTGTAACCCAGTTACTGTAGTTGTAGTGTATCTTTATCCCCAGGTCTTGATATTAGTCTCTACCTTGATGGCCCAACCAGAAGATAGCGTGGTACCGGAGGAGTTCTTTGGAGGCTCAGCAGACCGGGAGAGGATCGAACCTAACAGCAGTGCCAGCACCGAGCCACCGGGAGGACAGATGCACAGCTGAGACAGACACCTGGGACGGCCTCCGTTACCCCAACAGCCGCTTGCCGGGAGGGGTTAGCAGTAGGGGGCGGAGGGTGATGGAGGTCACGGAGAATCTCAACTCTGTCTGGAGCTCCGAGCTGGGAGACGGACCCACCCCTCCCCAGGACCCCCAGGACAGGAGGACCCCAGCACCTCCCCCCCTAGACCTCCCGGACCTCCCCGACAGTTCCCGACACTCCCACCGGGCACCCCCCCAGAGTCCTCCCCGGGACCAGGGTGTGTGCCAGGGACCAGGCGGGATGAGCCAGCAGCTCCTCCTCCAGACCAGTACTCAGACTCTCTCCTCCCTGTGGGTGGCTGTCTTGTGTCCAGGTTCAGGCAGATGAAGGGTAGTTGATGAAGGCTTCCAGTGGACAGAAGCTGTTGCATCAGAACACTGCACCTATAAGAATTACTCTGACCGCTCCAACCTGACCTCTACTCTGAGATTTCAGAACTTCATGTGAATAAAACTAAAATTAGCACGTACTATTAAGCTGAACAGTTTGTGTGTGTGTGTTGGAGTTGCCTGCTGTAGAGGTTACGGGTGGTTCTGCCAGGGGCGGAGATGCTGCTAGGATCCAGTCACCAGTATCATCCCAGCAGCTGGGTTGGTCCTCCACCCTTGGATCATCTGCAGTAGCCATCAACAGCTGGGTTGGTCCCTCCACACTACACCTAGGATCGGTCACCAGTGTCATCCAGCAGCTGGGTTGGTCCTCACACTACCACCGGATTCGGTCACTGAGTGTCGTCCAGCAGCTGGGTTAGTCCCTCCACCTTCACTAGGATCAGTCTAGTATCATCCAACAGCTGGGTTGGTCCTCCTTTTTTTACCCCTAGGATCAGTCACCAGTATCGTCCAACAGCTGGGTTAGTCCCTCACACTACACCTTGGATCAGTCACCAGTATCATCCAGCAGCTGGGTTGGTCCTCCACACTGCACCTGGGATCAGTCACCAGTATCATCCAACAGCTTTGGGTTGGTCCCTCCCACCACCCCTAGGATCGTCACCAGTATCATCCAACAGCTGGGTTGGTCCTCCACTACACCTGGGATCATCACCAGTGTCATCCAACGGCTGGGTTAGTCCTCCACACCCCACTGGGATCAGTCACCAGTATCATCCAACAGCTGGGTTGGTCCCTCCACTACCACCTAGGATCAGTCACCAGTATCAGCCCTCCACTGCACCTGGGATCAGTCACCGTGTCATCCCTGGTTTCTCACCACTGCACCTGGGATCAGTCACCAAGTATCCATCCAACAGCTGGGTTAAGTCCCTCCACACTACACCTGGGATCAGTCACCTATCTCCAACGGCTGGGTTGGTCCCTCCACTACATAGGATCAGTCACCATATCATCCGCGCTGAGTTTCCGCCACCCGCACCTCCGGGATCAGTCACCAGTATCGTCCAGCAGCTGGGTTGGTCCTCCCTACCCACCTGGGATCGTCGCAGTGTCGTCCGCCCACTGCACCTAGGTTTTTGATCTGGTATCATCCAACAGCTGGGTTGGTCCTCAACACTACACCTAGGATCAGTCCACCAGTATCATCCAGCTTGGCTGGGTTGGTCCCTCCACACTGCCCCTAGGATCAGTCACCAGTATCATCCCAACAGCTGGGTTGGTCCCTCCATTACACCTGGGATGCGTCACCCAGTGTCATCCAGCAGCTGGTTCATCCCTCCTGCACCTCGGGATCAGTCACCGTTATCATCCAACAGCCTGGGTTAATCCTCCACTACACCTAGGATTCCCAGTAATATCATCCCAACAGCTGGGTTAGTCCCTCCCACACACTGCACCTAGGATCAGTCACCAGTATCATCCAGCAGCTGGGTTAGTCCCTCACCTACCCTAGGATCAGTCACCGGTATCATCCAGCAGCTGGGTTAGTCCCTCACACTACACCCCCTAGGATCAGTCACCAGTATCATCCAACACTGAGTTGATCCTCCACACTACCACCTCGGATCAGTCACCGTATCATCCCACACTACACCTAGGATCAGTCACCAGTATCATCCAACGGCTGGTTGGTCCTCCACACTACACCTAGGATCCGAGTCACCAGTATCATCCAACAGCTGGGTTGGTCCACTCCACCGCTGCACCTAGGATCCGGTCACCAGCGTATCATCAGCAGCTGGGTTGGTCCCTCCACTGGATACTGTATCATCCAGCAGCTGGGTTGGTCCTCCCACGCCACCTAGGATCAGTCACCAGTATCATCCAACAGCTGGGTTCCATTCTGTCCACTACACCTAGGATCAGTCCCCATATCATCCCAGCAGCTGGGTTAGTCCTCCCACTGCACCTAGGATCAGTCCCAGTATCATCCAACAGCTGGTTTCCCTCCACACCACTAATCTCTATCATCAAGCAGCTGGGTTAGTCCTCTCCTACACTAGGATCCGTAATCATCCAACGACTGGGTTCGATCCTCCACACTACACCTATCTCACCATATCATCCACCATTTTCCCTCACTCCGCACTCTGATCAGTCCCATATCATCCCGTGGTTTGTCCTCCCACACTCACCTAATCTTCTATATCAGTTTTCACATCACTCCTATCTTATCATCCACATGGGTTATCCCCTACACTGGATCTCTTATCACCTTTTCCACTACACCTAATCATCACCATATCATCCCCTTTTTAGTCCTCCACACCACACCTAGGATCATCACCCATATCATCACACTGGGTTAATCCCTCTACCTGCCCTAGGATCATCACCATACGCTGGGTTAGTCCACTCCCACCTACCCTAGGATCGTCACCTATCATCCACAGCTGGGTTTCACCATCCCTCACCCCACCACTAGGATCAGTCTCAGTATCCATCCAACGCTGGGTTGGTCCCTCCCACTACCTGGATCATCACCAGTATCATCCGCTTTGGAGTTATCCCTCCACTACACCTGGGATTCATCACCAGTATCATCCAACAGCTGGGTTAATCCCTCACACTACTGCAGTTCATCCCAGTATCATCCTTTCCTCCACTACACCTAGATCCGTCCCCAGTATCATCCACAGCTGGGTTAGTCCTCCCACACTCCCTAGGATCAGTCACCATATCATCCAACGGCTAGGTTGAGTCCCCCCACACTGCCCCTAGGATCAGTCACCCAGTATCATCCAACAGCTGGAGTTGGTCCTCCCACTACACCTAGGATCATCTATCATCCAACAGCTGGGTTAGTCCTCCGCACTACACCTAGGATCGTCACCATATCACTTTCACACCTTTTTCCACCTAGGATCAGTCACCATATCATCGTCCACAGCTGCGTTAGTCCCTCACACTACACCCAGGATCAGTCCCATATCATCCAACGCTGGGTTATCCCTCCCCTAACTAATAAAAAAAAAATTTTCCTCACACCACTAATCGTGCTATATCATCCAACAGCTGGGTTAATCCCTCCACACTACACCTAGGATCAGTCCTCGCAGTATCATCATCAACAGCTGGGTTAGTCCTCCACACTACTAGGGATCATCACCATATCATCCAACAGCTGGGTTGGTCCACTCCACACTACCCCTAGGATCATCACCAGTATCATCCACAGCTGGTTATCCCTCCCACCACTACACCTAGGATCAGTCTTGTGTCATCCAACAGCTGGGTTAGTTCCTCCACACTACCTAGGATCATCATCTATCTCATCCGGCTGGGATTTAGTCCTCCACACTCTTACACGGTTCTCCCATATCATCTTGTCCTCCCACACACACCTAATCTCACCATATCATCCCACACTGGGATTGGTCCCTCCACCACTACACCTAGGATCAGTCACCAGTATCATCCCACAGCTGGGTTAGTCCCTCCCACACTACACCTAGGATCAGTCACCATATCATCCAACGGCTGGGTTGAGTCCACTCCACACTACACACATAGGATCCAGTCACCAGTATCCTCCAACAGCTGGGTTAGTCCCTCCACACTACACCTAGGATCCAGTCCTGCCAGTAATCATCCAACAGCTGGGTTAGTCCCTCCACACTACACCTAGATCATCAATAATTCATCCAACAGCTGGGTTATTCCCTCCCACTACACCCTGGGATCTCCTATCATCCCAACAGCTGGGTTAGTCCTCCACACTGCACCTAGATCCAGTCACCAGTATCGTCCAGCAGCTGGAGTTTGGTCCACTCCACACTACACCGGGGATCATCACCAGTATCATCCACAGCTGGGTTGGTCCTCCCGGCACTGCACCTGGGGATCATCACCCATATCATCCACTGCTGGGTTAGTCCTCCACACTACACTAGGATCATCCCAGTATCATCCAACAGCTGGGTTGAATCCCTCCCACACTACACCTAGATCATCTCCGATATCATCCTCCTAATCATCATATCATCCCACGCTGAGTTAATCCTCACTACACACCTAGGATCAGTCACCCAGTATCATCCTACAACTGGGTTTGTCCCTCCACACTACACCTAGGATCATCACCGTATCATCCAACAGCCAGTTTAGTCCTCACACACTGCACTAGGATCATCACCATATCATCCGCTGGTTAGTCCCTCACCCATATATCACTCCACCTCACCTAGGATCATCACCATATCATCCACGCTGGTTAGTCCTCTCACTACAGGATCTTCCTTTGGGTTGTCCCCCCCACCACTTTCCTTCTCCTCCGCACTATCCATCCCCATATCATCCAACAGCTGGGTTGGTCCCTCCCACACTACCCCTAGGATCATCACCATTATCATCCCACAGCTGAGTTAATCCTCCACACTACACCTAGATCATCACCAGTATCATCCCAGCAGCTGAGTTTAATCCTCCACACTACACCTAGGATCAGTCACCAGTATCATCCAACGGCTGGGTTAGTCCCTCCACACTACCACACCTAGGATCAGTCCACCCATATCATCCCAACCACTGGGTTGTCCACTCACTAGGATCAGTCACCTATCATCCAACAGCTGATTTAGTCCCTCCACACTACACCTAGGATCGTCACCAGTATCATCCAACAGTGGGTTAGTCCCTCCACCCCACCCAGGATCTCCCGTATCATCCAGCAAGCTGGGTTGGTCCCTCCCCTCACCTAGGATCATTATCACCCCTCCCCACTACACCTAGATCATCCCATATCATCCAACAGCTGAGTTAATCACTCCCCCACACTGGATCATCACCAATATCATCCCACCGAAAGGCTGGGTTATCCCTCACCTCCTGATCGTCCCTATCATCCCATCACAAAAAATCTTTCATCATTATCCCTCACACCTCCAGATCATCACCATATCATCCAACAGCTGGGGTTGGTCCATCCACACCACCTAGGATCAGTCACCCATTATCATCCCACAGCTGGGTTAGTCCCTCCACACTACCCTAATCTCTATCATCCCATGTTGTCCCCTCTCCTCCCCCCTTCCCTCCACCCCTAGGATCCATCCCATATCGTTCTTTTCAACCTTTATTCTATTCTGTGTGGGTTTTCACAGATTTGTCCTCCTCCTATCATCACCATATACAGCTGGGTTAAATCCTCCCCTACACCTAATCATCTATCATCCAACAGCTGGGTTACGTCCCTCCACCACTCCCTGGGATCAGTCACCCCACCATATCATCCAACAGCTGAGTTAATCCCTCACACTACACCTAGGATCAGTCTATCATCCAACGCTGGGTTTCCCTCCACACTACACCTAGGATCTCTATATCACCCCCACCACCTCCTGGGATCTCACCGAGTATCAAAATCCCAGCTACTGGGTTGATCCTCACTAGATCTCCTTTCATCCTGTTTCCTACACCTAGGATCAGTCACCAGTATCATCCAACAGCTAGGTCGATCCCTCCACACTACACCTAGGATCATCCATATCACTTCCACGCTAGTTAATCCCTCCACACTACACCTAGGATCAGTCACCAGTATCATCCACAGCTGGGTTATCCCATCCACTACACCTAGTATGTTCACCATATCATCCCAACTTGGCTGGGTTGGTCCTCCCACCTCACACTATCTCCCACTGATATCATCTTATATTAATCCTCACTACCCTAGGATCTCACCGCTATCACTCCCACCACCACTCTGGTTCAATTCCTCCATCTCTTCACCGGTATCTGCCAACACTGGGATTCGCTCATACCCTCACTAGATCCATCACCTATCATCCAACGTGATTATTCACACTACACCTAGGATCCGGTCCCCACCATATCATCCAACGGCTGGGTTAGTCCTCCACCTCACCTAGGATCTTCACCATATCATCACACATTGGTTGGTCCTCCACCGTCCCCTAGGGATCTCACCATATCATCCAGCAGCTGGGTTAATTCACCTCCGCTACACCCTAATCAGTCCTATCATCCCTTCCTCACGCTACACCTGGATCTGTTCCTGCTTTGTCCTCCCCACTCCTCTTTTTTCCACTACGATCTCACCTATCCGTCCTGGGTTGTTCTCCACTCACACTAGGATCCGTCACGTATCATCCCAGGTTACTCCACACTACACCTACGGATCTCAGTATCACCAGCTGGGTTGAACTCTCCACACTCACCTAGGGATCGATCACCTATCGTCACTGGCTGGGTTGTCCTCACACTCCACCTATGGATCGGTCACACAGTATCATCCTTTCCTCACACACCTAGGATCAGTCACCAGTATCATCCAGCAGCTGGGTTAGTCCCTCCACTCCCACCTGGGATCGGTCCCGTATCAAATCCAGCAGCGTTTCCTCCCTCTGGATCAGTCCCGTATCATCCGCTTATTTGTTCCCCACACTACACCTCGGATCCTCCCGTATCATCCGGCTGGGGTTTCGAGTCCTCACGCCACCACCTAGGATCAGTCGCCAGTGTCATCCCTTTTTCCCTCACCCACGTCATTTTTATCCACATTTTCATCCCTTACTATCATCGTGATTCCCTCCACCTACACCTGGATCTCCCAGTATCATCCACATGGTTAGTCCTCCCTACTGATCTCTCTCTCATTCCTGTATTATCTCCTTCCACGTTATAATCCCGTTTGTCCTCCGCACCTAATTTCACCATTTCATCCACTGTTAGTTGTTCCTCCCACTACACTAGGATCCATCCCATATCATCAACAGTGGATTGTCCCTCCACCCTACACCTAGGATCAGTCGCCGGTATCATCCCGTGGTTTCCTCCACGCTACACCTTGGATCAGTCACCAGTATCATCCAATCTTTTGTCCTCCACCTACACCTAGGATCAGTCACCATATCATCCTCCACTACACCTGGATCATCTCCAGTGTCATCCAACAGCTGGGTTTATCCCTCCACACTCACTGGTTCGGTCACCAGTATCATCCAGCAGCTGGGTTAGTCCCTCCGCACTACACCTGGAATCGTCACCGGTATCATCCAACGGCTGGGTTAGTCTCACTCCACCCTGCGGATCGTTCACCGGTATCATCCAGCGCTGGGCGATCCTATCGGATCTCACCATATCATCCCTGTTATCCCTCCACACTACACCTAGATCGTCACCGTATCAATCCCTCGCACCTGTCCTCCCCACTAGGATCTCACCTACCGGTGGTTATCCCGCTGCACCTAGGATCGTCACCATATCTCCACCTGGGTTGGTCCTCCCGCTGGGTTGGTCCCATCCCACTTAATCTCACCATATCATCCCTTTTTATCCTCCTCACTCGCACCAATCGTCACATTCATTTCTCTGTCTCTATCCAACAGCTGAACTTTATCCTCGCTGGTTGGTCTCTTCTACACTAGGTTCAGTCCCTTCATCCGCTGGGTTAGTCCCTCCACACTATCACCTAGGACTCAGTCACCATTCTCATCCAACAGCTGGGTTGGTCCTCCACACTCGCACCTAGGATCATCACCTATCATCCACAGCTGGGTTGTTCCCTCCACACACACCTAGGATCATCACCATATCATCCAACAGCTGGGTTAGTCCCTCCCCTACACCTAGGATCATCTCGTATCATCCAACAGTGGGTTAGTCCCTCCACACTACACCTGATCATCACCATATCATCCAACGGCTGGGTTAATCCTCCACACTACACCTGGATCTTACCTATCTCATCCCACCTTGCTGGGTTGATCCCTCCACACTACACTGGATCAGTCACCAGTATCATCCAACAGTGGTTTCCCCCCACTTCTAGATCATCCTATCTCCATTTCACCCTCCCTAGATCTCATTATCATCCCAGCTGGTTGATCCCTCCCCACTCCACCTGATCAGTCACCGTATCATCCAGCAGCTGGGTTGGTCCTCCACATACACCTTAGATCTCATATCACTCTCCTCACTACGCCTAGATCAGTCTCCGTATCATCCCACAGCTTTTAGTCCCTCCACACTACACCTAGATCTCCTTCTCCAGCAGCTGGGTTATCCTCACACACTCACCCGGATCGTCCGTATCGCTCCCGCGTTTCTCTTCCACGCCACTGATCATCTATCAATCCAGTTTCCCTCCACTCACCTGCGGGATCGTTCGCCATATCACTCCCACTCTATCTCCCCACTACACCGATCTCTAATCATCCAGCAGCTGGTTCAGTCCATCCACCTCACACTAATCTCACCAAGCTCATCGCTTCATCCCTACCTGATCTCTCATCTTCTCCCGCACTACACCTAGGATCATCACCGTATCATCCAACAGCTGGGTGGTCCTCCACACTACACCTAGATCAGTCACCAAGTATCGATCTCCACGGGCTGGTTTAGTCCCTCCCACTACACCTAGGATCTCACCGTTAATCATCCTCGTCCCGTCACTACACTGGATCTCCCATATCATCCAACGGCTGGGTTATCCCTCCACACACTACACCTAGATCATCCCAGTGTCATCCACTGTTCCTCCACACTCCCTAGATCTCACCGTATCATCCGACAGCTGTTTCCTCCACGCTACACCAATCTCCCTATCTCCAGCATATTAGTCCCCCATGATTCCAGTATCCCTTCCCTTTCCCTTGTCCTATCATCCCTTTCCTCCATCCACTCCACCTAGTTCTCACCTATCATCCGCTGGGTTGTCCTCCCCTTCCTATCCATGTTCCTCCCCACTACACTCATCGTACGTATCATCTTTCTGTTGGACCACCTTTACTCCACCTAGATCGTCCGTATCTCCCAGCTGGGTTAGTCCCTCCCGCCTACACCTAATCTCACCTATCATCCCCCTCCCTACGCCTGGGATCTCCCCATATCATCCACACCACCATTCCCACCCTTTCCTAGATCAGTCTGTTGTCATCCAACGCTGGGTTATCCCCACATCTTTACCCCTAGGATCAGTCACCTAGTTCATCCACGCTGGGTTCAATTCCCTCCCACACCACCCCTGGATCGTCACCTTAAGTTATCATCCATCAGCTGATTGATCCCTCACACTTTACACCTAGGATCATCACCGTATCATCAACAGCTGGGTTGTTCTCCACTACACCTAGGATCAGTCCCAGTATCATCCAACAGCTGGGTTAGTCCTCCACACTACACCTAGGATCGTCACAGTATCATCCCTGGTTAGTTCTCCACACTACACCTAGGATCTCCCAGTATCATCAACAGCTGGTTGCCACTCACACACTAGGATCAGTCACCAGATATCTCCATCAGCTCGGGTTGGTCCCTCACACTTCACCTAGAATCGATCACCAGTATCATCCAACGAGCTGGTTTAGTCCCTCCACACTACACCAGGGATCAATCCCCAGTATCATCAACAGCTGGGTTAGTCCCTCACACTAACCTAGGATCAGTCCCGTATCATCAACAGCTGGGTTGAGTCTTTCCACACCACCTAGGATCGGTCTCGGTATCATCCAAAGCTGGGTTAGTCTTCACACTACACCTAGGATCAGTCACCAGTACTCATCAAGCTGGGTTAGTTCCCACGACCAGTATCATACAGCGGGTTATCTCCCACTACACCTAGGATCAGTCACCAGTATCATCTCACTCTTGTTGGGTCCCTCCACACTCACCTAGGATCAGTCACCAGTATCATCCAACAGCTGGGTTAGTCCCTCCACACTACACCTGGGGATCAGTCACCAGTATCATCCAACAGCTGGGTTAGTCCTCCACACTACTACCTAGGATCGTCACCAATATCATCCAACACTGGGTTAGTCCCTCCACACTACCACCTAGGATCAGTCACCAGTATCATCCAACAGCTGGGTGTTCTCCACACTACACCTGGGATCAGTCACTAGTATCATCCAACACTGGTTTAGTCCCTCACGCTACTACACCTTAGGATCGGGTCTACCAGTATCATCCAACAGCTTAGTGTCCCTCCACACTACACCTAGTATCAGTCACCGGTGTCATCCAACAGCTGGGTTAGTCCCTCTTCCACACTTCATACCTAGATCAGTCGGGCCAGTATCATCCACCCTGATCTCACACTACAATAGGATCAGTCACCAGTATCATCCCGCTAGTGCCCTCCACACTACACCTAGGATCAGTCACCAGTATCATCCCAACAGCTGGGTTAGTTCTCGCCACTACCTAGAGTCAGTCACCAGTATCATCCAACAGCTGGGTTGGTCCTCACACTACAAGGATCAGTCACAGTATTCTTCTCACCCCTAGATTCGGTCACCAGTATCATCAACAGCTGGTTTAGTCCTCACAGCCTACACCTAGATCAGTCACCGGTGTCATCCAACAGCTGAGTTGTCCTCCACCACTGCACACCTAGGATCAGTACAGTATCATCCAACAGCTGGGTTAGTCCTCTCCACACTACACCTAGGATCAGTCACCAGTATCATCCAACAGCTGGGTTAGTCCCCCACACTCTCACACCTCAAGATCAGTCACAGTATCATCCAACAGCTAGTTAGTCCTCCACACCACCTAGGATCAGTCACCAGTATCATCCAACAGCTGGTTAGTCCCTCCACACTACACCTGTGATTCAGTATACACAGTAGTCCCTCCACACTACACCTGGGATCGTCACCAGTATCATCCAACAGCTTGGTCCTCCAACTACTCCTCTAGGATCAGTCATCAGTATCATCCAACAGCTGGGTTAGTCCCTCACACACTCCCTAGAATGGTCACTAGTATCATCCAACAGCTAAGTTAGTCCCTCCACACTGCACCTAGGATCAGTCACCAGTATCATCCAACAGCTGGGTTAGTCCTCAGCACTACACCTAGGATCAGTCACCAGTATCATCCAACAGCTGGGTTAGTCCTCCACACTCACCTAGGATCAAGTCACCGGTATCATCCAACAGCTTCAACTACACCTAAAGATCCGTCACTAGTATCATCCAACTGGGTTGTCCTCCACAGCTACACCTAGGATCGTCACTGGTATCATCCAACTGAGTTAGTCTCCACACTACTCCTAGGATCGGTCACCAGTATCATCCACTTCCACTACACCTAGGATCAGTCACCAGTATCATCCAACAGCTGGGTTAGTCCTCCCACACTACACCTAGGATCCAGTCACCAGTATCATCCAACAGCTGGGTTAGTCCCTCCACATACACCTAGGATCAGTCACCAGTATCATCCAACAGCTGGGTTAGTCCTCCACACTACCCTAGGATCAGTCTTCCAGTATCATCCAACGCTGGGTTAGTCTCCACACTACACCTAGGATTAGTCACCAGTATCATCCAACAGCTGGGTTAGTCCTCCACACTACACCTAGGATCAGTCACCAGTATCATCCACAGCTGGGTTAGTCCCTCCACACTACACCTAGGATCAGTCACCAGTATCATCCAACAGCTGGGTTAGTCCCTCCACACTACACCTAGGATCAGTCACCAGTATCGGTCCAACAGCTGAGTAGTCCCTCCACACTGCACCTAGGATCATTCACTGGTATCATCCAACAGCTTGTCCTCCAACTACGCCTAGGATCGGGTCACCAGTACTCATCCAACAGCTGGGTTAGTCCTCCCACTACACCTAGGATCGTCACCATATCATCAACAGCTGGGTTATTACTCCACACTAGCACCTAGGATTCGTCACCAGTATCATCCAACAGCTGGGTTAGTCCCTCTACCTACACCTAGGATCGTCACCAGTATCATCCAACAGCTGGGTTAGTCCTCACACTAAGCACTGGGATCGTCACCAGTATCCTCACAGCTGTTGTCTCCACACTATATCAGATCACTAGTATCATCCAACAGCTGGGTTGTCCTCACTCTACACGGATCGTCACCAGTATCATCCTTACACTACACCTCGGATCAGTCACCAGTATCATCAACAGCTGGGTTAGTCCTTCACACTACACCTAGGATCGTCACAGTATCATCCAACAAGCTGGGTTAGTCCCTCAACTACACCTAGGATCGTCACATCATCCCAACACTACACCTAGGATCGTCCCAGTATCATCCAACAGCTGGGTTAGTCCCTCTGCACTACCCTAGGATCAGTCGTATCATCCCACAGCTGGGTTGTCTCCACACTACACCTTGGATCAGTCACCAGTATCATCCAACAGCTGGTTAGTCCTCCACACTATATGCCTAGGATCGTCACCAGTATCATCCAACAGCTGGTTAGTCCCTCCACACACACCTAGGATCGTCACCAGTATCATCCAACAGTGTTGTCCCTCCACACTGCACCTGGGATCAGTCACCGGTATCATCCAACAGCTGGGTTAGTCCCTCCACACTACCCTAGGATCAGTCACCAGTATCATCCAACAGCTGGGTTAGTCCTCCCACTACACCTAGGATCAGTCACCAGTATCATCCAACAGCTGGGTTAGTCCCTCCACCACTACACCTAGGATCAGTCACCAGTATCATCCACACTAACCTCGGATCGTCCGTATCATCCAACAGCTGGGTTAGTCCCTCCGCACTACACCTAGGATCGTCACCAGTATCATCCAACAGCTGGGTTAGTCCTCCACACTACACCTAGGATCAGTCACCAGTATCATCCAACAGCTGGGTTAGTCCCTCCACACACCTAGGATCGGTCACCAGTATCATCCAACAACGGGTTAGTCCTCCAGCACTACACCCTGGGATCAGTCACCAGTATCATCCAACAGCTGGGTTAGTCCTCCACCTACACTAGGATCTCTCCAGTATCATCCCCCACTGGTTCCCTCCCCTACCCTAGGATCAGTCACCATATCATCCCACAGCTGGGTTGTCCCCACTACACCTAGGATCATCACCAGTATCATCCAAGCGGCTGGGTTAGTCCTCTCACACTACACCTAGGATCAGTCACCAGTATCATCCAACAGCTGGGTTAGTCTCCACACTACACCTAGGGATCAGTCACCAGTATCATCCAACAGCTGGGTTAGTCCCTCCACACTACACCTAGGATCAGTCACCAGTATCATCCAACAGCTGGGTTAGTCCCTCACACTACCCTAGGATCCGGTCACCATTATCGTCCAACAGCTGGGTTAGTCCTCCACACTACACCTGGATCGGTCACAGTATCATCCAACAGCTTTAGTCCTCCACACTACCCTAGGATCGTCACAGTATCATCCAACAGCTGGGTTTAGTCCCTCCCACACTACCCCCTAGGATCGTCACCAGTATCATCCAACACTCAGGTTAGTCCCTCCACACTACACCTAGATCGTCACAGTATCATCCAAATATCTTTCCACACCTGATCTCACCAGTATCATCCAACAGCTGAGTTAGTCCTCCCACTACACCTAGGATCGTCACGTATCATCCAACAGCTGGGTTAGTCCCTCACACTACACCTAGGATCGGGTCACCAGTATCATCCAACAGCTGGGTTAGTCCCTCCACACCACACCTAGGATCAGTCACCAGTATCATCCAACAGCTGGGTTAGTCCCTCCACACTACACCTAGGGATCTGTCACCATATCTACAGTGTTAGTCCCTCCACTACACCTAGATCGTCACCAGTATCATCCAACAGCTGGGTTAGTCCCTCCACACTACACCTAGGATCGTCTCCAGTATCATCCAACAGCTGGGTTAGTCCCTCACACTACACCTAGGATCGTCGCCAGTATCTCCAACCTGGGTTGGTCCTCCACACTACACCTAGGATCGGTCACCAGTATCATCCAACAGCTGGGTTAGTCCCTCCACACTACACCTAGGATCAGTCACCAGTATCATCCAACAGCTGGGTTAGTCCCTCCACACTAACCTAGAATCAGTCACCAGTATCATCCAACAGCTGGGTTAGTCCTCCACACTCACCTAGGATCAGTCACCAGTATCATCCAACAGCTGGTTAGTCCCTCCACACTACACCTAGGGATCAGTCACCAGTATCATCCAACAGCTGGGTTAGTCCTCCACACTTCACCTAGGATCGGTCACCGGTATCATCCAACAGCTGGGTTAGTCCTCCACACTACACCTAGGGATCGGTCACCAGTATCATCCAACAGCTGGGTTAGTCCCTCCACACTACACCTAGGATCAGTCACCAGTATCATCCCTCCACACTACACCTAGGATCAGTCACCAGTATCATCCAACAGCTGGGTTAGTCCCTCCACCTACACCTAGATCAGTCACCAGTATCATCCAACAGCTGGGTTAGTCCCCTCACACTACACCTAGGATCAGTCGCGTATCATCCAACAGCTGGTTAGTCCCTCCACACTACAACCTAGGATCGGTCACCAGTATCATCCAACAGCTGGGTTAGTCCCTCCACACTACACCTAGATCAGTCACCAGTATCATCCAAACTGGGTTAGTCCCTCCCACTACCCTAGGTCGTCACCAGTATCATCCCTACACTACACCTAGGATCGTCACCAGTATCATCCAACAGCTGGGTTAGTCCTCCACACACACTAGGATCAGTCACCAGTATCATCCAACAGCTGAGTTGCCCTCCACACTACACCTAGGATCAGTCACCAGTATCATCCACAGCTGGGTTAGGGTCCCTCCACACTGCCCCTAGGATCAGTCACCAGTATCATCCAACAGCTGGGTTAGTCCCTCCACACTACACCTAGGATCAGTCACCAGTATCATCCAACAGCTGGGTTAGTCCCTCCACACTGCACCTAGGATCGTCACCAGTATCATCCAACAGCTGGGTTAGTCCCTCCACACTACACCTAGGATCAGTCACCAGTATCATCCAACAGCTGGGTTAGTCCCTCCCACACCTACACCTAGGATCATCACCAGTATCATCCAACAGCTGTTAGTCCCTCCACACTACACCTAGGATCAGTCCCAGTATCATCCAACAGCTGGGTTAGTCCCTCCACACTACACCTGGATCAGTCACCAGTATCATCCAACAGCTGGGTTAGTCCCTCCACACTACACCTAGGATCAGTCACGTATCATCCAACAGCTGGGTTAGTCCCTCCACACTACACCTAGGAATCAGTCACCAGTATCATCCAACAGCTGGGTTAGTCCTCCACACTACACCTAGGATCGGTCACCAGTATCATCCAACAGCTGGGTTAGTCCTCCACA
>NW_025535963.1:0-50000 GCF_020615455.1 Coregonus clupeaformis | reverse complement strand
CTAAACACTCAGGCCCTGTCTGAATACCCATACTGTCTTCTAAACACTCAGGCCCTGTCTGAATACCCATACTGCCTTCTAAACACCCAGGCCTCTGTCTGAATACCCATACTGCCTTCTAAACACCCAGGCCCTGTCTGGAATACCCATACTGCCTTCTAAACACTCAGGCCCTGTCTGAATACCCATACTGCCTTCTAAACACTCAGGCCCTGCTGTCTGAATACCCATACTGCCTTCTAAACACTCAGTGTCCCTGTCTGAATACCCATACTGCCTTCTAAACACCCAGGCCCTGTCTGAATACCCATACTGCCTTTCCTAAACACTCAGGCCCTGTCTGAATACCTATACTGCCTTCTAAACACCCAGGCCCTGTCTGAATACCCATACTGTCTTCTAAACACCCAGGCCCTGTCTGAATACCCATACTGCCTTCCTAAACACTCAGGCCCTGTCTGAATACCCATACTGCCTTCTAAACACTCAGGCCCTGTCTGAATACCCATACTGCCTTCTAAACACCCAGGCCCTGTCTGGATACCCATACTGCCTTCTAAACACTCAGGTCCTGTCTGAATACCCATACTGCCTTCTAAACACCTCAGGCCCCTGTCTGAATACCCATACTGCCTTCTAAACACTCAGGCCCTGTCTGAATACCCATACTGCCTTCTAAATACTCAGGCCCTGTCTGAATACCCATACTGCCTTCTAAACACCCAGGCCCTGTCTGAATACCCATACTGCCTTCTAAACACTTCAGGCCCTGTCTGAATACCCATACTGCCTTCTAAACACCCCAGGCCCTGTCTGAATACCCATACTGCCTTCCCTAAACACCCAGGCGCTGTCTGAATACCCATACTGCCTTCTAAACACTCAGGCCCTGTCTGAATACCCATACTGCCTTCTAAACACCCAGGCGCTTGTCTGAATACCCCATACTGTCTTCTAAACACTCAGGCCCTGTCTGAATACCCATACTGCCTTCTAAACACTCAGGCCCTGTCTGAATACCCATACTGCCTTCCCTAAACACCCAGGCCCTGTCTGAATACCCATACTGCCTTCTAAAACACTCCAGGCCCTGTCTGAATACCATACTGCCTTCTAAACACCCAGGCCCTGTCTGAATACCCATACTGCCTTCTAAACACCCAGGCGTGTCTGAATCACCTATACTGCCTTCTAAACACTCAGGCCCTGTCTGAATACCCATACTGCCTTCTAAACACCCAGGCGCTGTCCGAATACCCATACTGCCTTCTAAACACTTCAGGCCCTGTCTGAATACCCATACTGCCTTTCTAAACACCCAGGCCTGTCTGAATACCCATACAGCCTTCTAAACACTCAGGCCCTGTCTGAATACCCATACTGCCTTCTAAACACCCAGGCCCTGTCTGAATACCCATACTGCCTTCTAAACACCCAGGCCCTGTCTGAATACCCATACTGCTTCTAAACACCCAGGCCCTGTCTGAATACCCATACTGCCTTCTAAACACCCAGGCGCTGTCTGAGAATACCCATACTGCCTTCTAAACACTCAGGCGCTGTCTGAATACCCATACTGCCTTCTAAACACTCAGGCCCTGTCTGAATACCCTATACTGTCTTCTAAACACCCAGGCCCTGTCTGAATACCCATACTGCCTTCTAAACACTCAGGCCCTGTCTGAATACCCATACTGCCTTCTAAACACCCAGGCCCTGTCTGAATACCCATACTGCCTTCTAAACACCCAGGCCCTGTCTGAATACCCATACTGCCTTCTAAACACTCAGGCCCTGTCTGAATACCCATACTGCCTTCTAAACACCCAGGCCCTGTCTGAATACCCATACTGCCTTCTAAACACTCAGGCCCTGTCTGAATACCATACTGCCTTCTAAACACTCAGGCCCTGTCTGAATACCCATACTGCCTTCTAAACACCCAGGCCCTGTCTGAATACCCATACTGCCTTCTAAACACTCCAGGCCCTGTCTGAATACCCATACTACCTTCTAAACACCCAGGCCTTGTCTGAATACCCATACTGCCTTTCTAAACACTCAGGCCCTGTCTGAATACCCATACTACCTTCCTAAACACTCAGGCTCCTGTCTGAATACCCGATACTGCCTTCTAAACACTCAGGCCCTGTCTGAATACCCATACTGCCTTCTAAACACCCAGGCCCTGTCTGAATACCCATACTGCCTTCCTAAACACTCAGGCCCTGTCTGAATACCCATACTGCTCTTCTAAACACCCAGGCCCTGTCTGAATACCCATACTGCCTTCTAAACACTCCAGGCCTGTCTGAATACCCATACTGCCTTCTAAACACCCAGGCCCTGTCTGAATACCCATACTGCCTTCTAAACACCCAGGCCCTGTCTGAATACCCATACTGCCTTCTAAACACCCAGGCCCTGTCTGAATACCCATACTGCCTTCTAAACACCCCAGGCCCTGTCTGAATACCCATACTGCCTTCTAAACACCCAGGCCCTGTCTGAATACCCATACTGCCTTCTAAACACCCAGGCCCTGTCTGAATACCCATACTGCCTTCTAAACACCCAGGCCTGTCTGAATACCACATACTGCCTTCTAAACACCCAGGCCCTGTCTGAATACCCATACTGCCTTCTAAACACTCAGGCCCTGTCTGAATACCCATACTGCCTTCTAAACACTCAGGCCCTGTCTGAATACCCATACTGCCTTCTAAATACCTTCTAAATAGTAGACATTTTGGGGATGTGAAAATACAACGTTTATAGTAGTGAGTAGTGACATTTCTAACGTTGAGTATGTTTTAAATGTCAGAATGTCATAGTCATTTGGACTTCATCTAGTAGAATTCACTGAACACTATTGAGGAAGAGAACGGTCTTTATCTAGTAGAATTCACTGAACACTATTGAGGAAGAGAATGGTCTTTATCTAGTAGAATTCACCTGAACACTATTGAGGAAGAGAACGGTCTTTATCTAGTAGAATTCACTGAACACTATTGAGGAAGAGAATGGTCTTTATCTAGTAGAATTCACCTGAACACTATTGAGGAAGAGAACGGTCTTTATCTAGTAGAATTCACTGAACACTATTGAGGAAGAGAATGGTCTTTATCTAGTAGAATTCACCTGAACACTATTGAGGAAGAGAACGGTCTTTATCTAGTAGAATTCACTGAACACTATTGAGGAAGAGAATGGTCTTTATCTAGTAGAATTCACTGAACACTATTGAGGAAGAGAATGGTCTTTATCTAGTAGAATTCACTGAACACTATTGAGGAAGAGAACGGTCTTTATTTAGTAGAATTCACTGAACACTATTGAGGAAGAGAATGGTCTTCATCTAGTAGAATTCACTGAACACTATTGAGGAAGAGAACGGTCTTTATCTAGTAGAATTCACTGAACACTAATGAGAAGAGAATGGTCTTTATCTAGTAGAATTCACTGAACACTATTGAGGAAGAGAACGGTCTTTATCTAGTAGAATTCACTGAACACTATTGAGGAAGAGAATGGTCTTTATCTAGTAGAATTCACTGAACACTATTGAGGAAGAGAATGGTCTTTATCTAGTAGAAATTCACTGAACACTATTGAGGAAGAGAATGGTCTTCATCTAGTAGAATTCACTGAACACTATTGAGGAAGAGAACGGTTCTTTTATCTAGTAGAATTCACTAGACACTATTGAGGAAGAGAATGGTCTTTATCTAGTAGAATTCACTGAACACTATTGAGGAAGAGAACGGTCTTTCACGTCTAGTAGAATTCACTGAACACTATTGAGGAGAGAATGGTCTTTATCTAGTAGAATTCACTGAACACTATTGAGGAAGAGAATGGTCTTTATCTAGTAGAATTCACTGAACACTATTCCTCTCTCCTCTTCCCCCTCTCCTCACTCTCCTCTTCCTCTTCCATCTTCCCTCTCTCCTCTTCCTCTCTCTCTCCATCTTCCCTCTTCCCTCTTCCTCTTCCCTCTCTCCTCTTCCTCTCTCCTCTTCCTCTCTCCTCTTCCCTCTTCTTCCCTTCTCTTCCCTCTCTCCTCTTCCCTCTCTCCTCTTCCCTCTCTCCTCTTCCCTCTCTCCTCTTCCCTCTCTCTCCTCCCCCTCTCCTCTTCCCTCTCTCCTCTTCCATCTTCCCTCTTCCCTCTTTCCCTCTTCCTTCTTCCTCTCTCCTCTTCCCTCTCTCCTCTTCCCCTCTCTCCTCTTCCTCTCTCCTCTTCCCCTCTCTCCCTCTTCCCTCTTCCTCTTCCCTCTTTCTCCTCTTCCTCTCCTCCTCTTCCCTCTTTCCATCTTCCTCCTCTCCTCTTCCCCTCTCTCCTCTTCCTCCTCTCTCCTCTTCCTCTCTCCTCTTCCCTCTCTCCTCTTCCCTCTTCATCTTCCCTCTCTCCTCTTCCCTCTCTCTCTTCCCTCTCTCCTCTTCCCTCTCTCCTCTTCCTCTTTCCCTCTCTCCTCTTCCCCTCCCTCTCTTCCCTCTCTCCTCTTCCTCTCTCCCTCTTCCCTCTCTCCTCTTCCCTCTCTCCTCTTCCTCTTCCATCTTCCCTCTCTCCTCTTCCCTCTCTCTCTTCCCTCTCTCCTCTTCCCTCTCTCCTCTTCCCTCTCTCCTCTCTCTCTCTCCTCACTCTCCTCTTCCCTCTCCTTTCCAACATAATCCAGGTAGAATCGGGAATTCCCCAGAGCAGCTGTCTAGGCCCCTTAATTTTTCAATATTTTCTAATGACATGCCACTGGCTCTGAGTAAAGCCAGTGTGTCTATTATCACGGATGACTCAACACTATACACGTCAGCTACTACAGCAACTGGAATGAGACTCAACACTTCAGAAAGAGCTGCAGTTAGTTTCAGAATGGGTTGCAAGGAATAAGTTAGTCCTAAATATTTCAAAACTAAAAGCATTGTATTTGGGACAAATCATTCACTAAACCCTAAACCTCAACTAAATCTTGTAATGAATAAATTGAGCAAGTTGAGGTGACTAAACTGATTGAGTAACCCTGGATTGTAAACTGTCATGGTCAAAACATATTGATACAACAGTAGCTACGATGAGGAGAAGTATGTCCATAATAAAGCGCTGCTCTGCCTTCTTAACAGCACTGTCAACAAGGCAGGTCCTACAGGCCCTAGTTTTGTCACACCTGGACTACTGTTCAGTCGTGTGGTCAGGTGCCACAAAATGGGACTTAGGAAAATCGCAATTGAGCTCAGAACAGGCAGTACGGCTGGACCTTGGATGTACACAGAGAGCAAACATTAATAATATGCATGTCAATCTCTCCTGGCTCAAAGTGGAGGAGAGATTGACTTCATCACTACTTGTATTTGTGAAAGGTATTGACATGTTGAATGCACCGAGCTGTCTGTTTGAACTACTGGCACACAGCTCAGACACCCATACATACCCCACAAGACATGCCACCAGAGGTCTCTTCACAGTCCCCAAGTCCAGAACAGACTATGGGAGGCGCACAGTACTACATAGAGCCATTACTACATGGAACTCTATTCCAGATCAGGTAACTGATGCAAGCAGTAGAATCAGATTTAAAAACAGATAAAAATACACCTTATGGAACAGCGGGGACTGTGAAGAGACACACACACATGATGACCCTCACTCTACACACAGACACACATGATGACCCTCACTCTATACACAGGTACACATGATGACCCTCACTCTATACACACATGATGACCCTCACTCTATACACAGGTACACATGATGACCCTCACTCTAGACACAGGTACACATGAGGACCCTCACTCTATACACACACATGATGACCCTCACTCTATACACAGGTACACATGATGACCCTCACTCTATACACAGGTACACATGATGACCCTCACTCTATACACACACATGATGACCTCACTCTATACACACGTACACATGATGACCTCACTCTATACACACACACAATGATGACCCTCACTCTATACACAGGTACACATGATGACCCTCACTCTACACACGTACACATGATGACCCTCACTCTATACACACGTACACATGATGACCCTCACTCTATACACAGGTACACATGATGACCCTCACTCTATACACACGTACACATGATGACCCTCACTCTATACACAGGTACACATGATGACCCTCACTCTATACACACACACACATGATGACCTCACTCTATACACACGTACACATGATGACCTCACTCTATACACACGTACACATGATGACCCTCACTCTATACACACGATACATGATGACCCTCACTCTACACACACGTATACATGATGACCCTCACTCTATACACACGTACACATGATGACCTCACTCTATACACACGTACACATGATGACCCCTCACTCTATACACACGTACACATGATGACCCTCACTCTATACACACGTACACACTGATGACCTCACTCTATACACACGTACACATGATGACACTCACTCTACACACAGGTATACATGATGACCCTCACTCTATACACAGGTACACATGATGACCCTCACTCTACACACAGGTACACATGATGACCCTCACTCTATACACACGTACACATGATGACCCTCACTCTATACACAGGTACACATGATGACCCTCACTCTATACACACGTACACATGATGACCCTCACTCTATACACAGGTACACATGATGACCCTCACTCTATACAAGGTACACATGATGACACTCACTCTACACACACGTACACATGATGACCCTCACTTACACACAGGTACACATGATGACACTCACTCTACACACACGTACACATGATGACCCTCACTCTATACACACGTACACATGATGAACTCACTCTACACACAGGTACACATGATGACCCTCACTCTATACACAGGTACACATGATGACCCTCACTCTACACACAGGTACACATGATGACCCTCACTCTATACACACGCACATAGATGACCACTCACTCTATACACAGGTACACATGATGACCCTCACTCTATACACAGGTACACATGATGACCCTCACTCTACACACAGGTACACATGATGACCCTCACTCTATACACACGTACACATGATGACCCTCACTCTACACACACGTACACATGATGACCCTCACTCTATACACAGGTACACATGATGACCCTCACTCTACACACACGTACACATGATGACCCTCACTATACACACGTACACATGATGACCCTCACTCTACACACAGGTACACATGATGACCCTCACTCTATACACAGGTACACATGATGACCCTCACTCTACACACGTACACATGATGACCCTCACTCTACACACAGGTACACATGATGACCCTCACTCTATACACACGTACACATGATGACCCTCACTCTATACACACGTACACATGATGACCCTCACTCTACACACAGGTACACATGATGACCCTCACTCTACACACAGGTACACATGATGACCCTCACTCTATACACAGGTACACATGATGACCCTCACTCTACACACGTACACATGATGACCCTCACTCTACACACAGGTACACATGATGACCCTCACTCTATACACACGTACACATGATGACCTCCCTCACTCTATACACACGTACACATGATGACCCTCACTCTACACACAGGTACACATGATGACCCTCACTCTATACACACGTACACATGATGACCCTCACTCTATACACACGTACACATGATGACCCTCACTCTACACACAGGTACACATGATGACCCTCACTCTACACACAGGTACACATGATGACCCTCACTCTATACACAGGTACACATGATGACCCTCACTCTACACACGTACACATGATGACCCTCACTCTACACACAGGTACACATGATGACCCTCACTCTATACACACGTACACATGATGACCCTCACTCTATACACACGTCACACATGATGACCCTCACTCTACACACAGGTACACATGATGACCCTCACTCTATACACACGTACACATGATGACCCTCACTCTATACACACGTACACATGATGACCTCACTCTATACACATGCACACATGATGACCCTCACTCTATACACACGTACACATGATGACCCTCACTCTATACACACGTACACATGATGACCTCACTCTATACACACACATGATGACCCTCACTTATACACAGGTACACATGATGACCTCACTCCTACACACAGGTACACATGATGACCCTCACTCTACACACAGGTACACATGATGACCCTCTACTCTACACACAGGTACACATGATGACCCTCCACTCTATACACACGACACATGATGACCCTCACTCTATACACACGTACACATGATGACCCTCACTCTATACACAGGTACACATGATGACCCTCACTCTATACACAGGTACACATGATGACCCTCACTCTACACACACGTACACATGATGACCCCACTCTATACACACGTATACATGATGACCTCACTCTATACACACGTACACAGATGACCTCACTCTATACACACGTACACATGATGACTCCTCACTCTATACACACGTACACATGATGACACTCTACTCTATACACACACACACATGATGACTCTCACTCTACACACACGTACACATGATGACCTCACTCTATACACACGTACACATGATGACCCTCACTCTATACACACGTACACATGATGACCCTCACTCTATACACACGTACACATGATGACCCTCACTCTATACACACGTACACATGATGACCCCACTCTATACACACGTACACATGATGACCCTCACTCTATACACACGTACATGATGACCCTCACTCTATACACACACATGATGACCCTCACTCTATACACAGGTACACATGATGACCCTCACTCTATACAGGTACACATGATGACCCTCACTCTATACACACGTACACATGATGACCCTCACTCTATACACACGTACACATGATGACCCTCACTCTATACACACGTTACACATGATGACCCTCACTCTACTACACACGTACACATGATGACCCTCACTCTATACACACGTACACATGATGACCCTCACTCTATACACAGGTACACACTGATGACCCTCACTCTATACACACGTACACATGATGACCCTCACTCTATACACACGTACACATGATGACCCTCACTCTATACACACACATGATGACCCTCACTCTATACACAGGTACACATGATGACCCTCACTCTACACACAGGTACACATGATGACCCTCACTCTACACACAGGTACACATGATGACCCTCACTCTACACACAGGTACACATGATGACCCTCACTCTATACACACGTACACATGATGACCTCTCACTCTATACACAGGTACACATGATGACTCCTCACTCTATACACAGGTACACAGATGACCCTCACTCTACACACAGGTACACATGATGACCCTCACTCTACACACAGGTACATATGATGACCCTCACTCTACACACAGGCGTACATGATGACCCTCACTCTATACACACAGTACACATGATGACCCTCACTCTATACACAGGTACACATGATGACCCTCACTCTATACACAGGTACACATGATGACCCTCACTCTACACACAGAGGTACACATGATGACCTCACTCTATACACACGTACACATGATGACCCTCACTCTACACACACGCACACATGATGACCCTCACTCTATACACAGTACACATGATGACCTCACTCTACACACACGTACACATGATGACCCTCACTCTATACACACGTACACATGATGACCCTCACTCTACACACAGGTACACATGATGACCCTCACTCTATACACAGGTACACATGATGACCCTCACTCTACACACGTACACATGATGACCCTCACTCTACACACAGGTACACATGATGACCCTCACTCTATACACGCACACATGATGACCCTCACTCTATACACACGTACACATGATGACCTCACTCTACACACAGGTACACATGATGACCCTCACTCTACACACAGGTACACATGATGACCCTCACTCTATACACAGGTACACATGATGACCCTCACTCTACACACGTACACATGATGACCCTCACTCTACACACAGGTACACATGATGACCCTCACTCTATACACACGTACACATGATGACCCTCACTCTATACACACGTACACATGATGACCCTCACTCTACACACAGGTACACATGATGACCCTCACTCTATACACACGTACACATGATGACCTCACTCTATACACACGCTACACATGATGACCCTCACTCTACACACAGGTACACATGATGACCCTCACTCTACACACAGGTACATGATGACCCTCACTCTATACACAGGTACATGATGACCCTCACTCTACACACGCAACATGATGACCCTCACTCTACACACAGGTACACATGATGACTCACTCTATACACGCGTACATGATGACCTTCACTCTATACACACGTACACATGATGACCCTCACTCTACACAGGTACACATGATGACCCTCACTCTATACACACGTACACATGATGACCTCACTCTATACACACGTACACATGATGACCCTCACTCTATACACACGTACACATGATGACCCTCCACTCTATACACAGGTACACATGATGACCCTCACTCTATACACACGTACACATGATGACCCTCACTTCTATACACACGTACACATGATGACCTCACTCTATACACACACATGATGACCCTCACTCTATACACAGGTACACATGATGACCCTCACTCTACACACAGGTCACATGATGACCCCTCACTCTACACACAGGTACACATGATGACCCTCACTCTACACACAGTGCACATGATGACCCTCACTCTATACACACGTACACATGATGACCCTCACTCTATACACACGTACACATGAACCCTCACTCTATACACAGGTACACATGATGACCCTCACTCTATACACAGGTACACATGATGACCCTCACTCTACACACACGCACACATGATGACCCTCACTCTATACACACGTACACATGATGACCCTCACTCTATACACGCACACATGATGACCCTCACTCTATACACCGTACACATGATGACCCTCACTCTATACACACGTACACATGATGACACTCACTCTATACACACACACACATGATGACCCTCACTCTACACACACGCATACATGATGACCCTCACTCTATACACACGCATACATGATGACCCTCACTCTATACACACGATACACATGACCCTCACTCTATACACACGTATACAGATGACCCTCACTCTATACACACGTACACATGATGACCCTCACTCTATACACACGTATCACATGATGACCCTCACTCTATACACACGTACACATGATGACTCCTCACTCTATACACACACATGATGACCCTCACTCTATACACAGGTACACATGATGACCCTCACTCTATACACAGTACACATGATGACCCTCACTTATACACACGCATACATGATGACCTCACTCTATACACACGTACACATGATGACCTCACTCTATACACACGTACACATGATGACCCTCACTCTATACACACGTACACATGATGACCCTCACTCTATACACACGTACACATGATGACCACTCACACAGGTACACATGATGACCTCACTTATACACACGCACACATGATGACCCTCACTCTATACACACGTACACATGATGACCCTACTCTATACACACACATGATGACCCTCACTCTATACACAGGTACACATGATGACCCTCACTCTACACACAGGTACACATGATGACCCTCACTCTACACACAGGTACACATGATGACCCTCACTCTACACACAGGTACACATGATGACCCTCACTCTATACACACGTACCATGATGACCCTCACTCTATACACACGTACATGATGACCCTCACTCTATACACAGGTACACATGATGACCTCACTCTATACACAGGTACACATGATGACCCTCACTCTACACACACACGTACATGATGACCCTCACTCTATACACACGTACACATGATGACCCTCACTCTATACACACGCATACATGATGACCCTCACTCTATACACACGCATACATGATGACCCTCACTCTATACACACGTACACATGATGACACTCACTCTATACACACACACACATGATGACCCTCACTCTACACACAGTACACATGATGACCTCACTCTATACACACGTACACATGATGACCCTCACTCTATACACACGCATACATGATGACCCTCACTCTATACACACGTACACATGATGACCCTCACTCTATACACACGTACACATGATGACACTCACTCTATACACACACACACATGATGACCCTCACTCTACACACACGTACACTGATGACCCTCACTCTATACACAGGTACACATGATGACCCTCACTCTATACACAGGTACACATGATGACCCTCACTCTATACACAGGTACACATGATGACACTCACTCTACACACACGTATACATGGATGCTGTATTGTAAATATGTGATGGTGGAGTAGTGGCCTGAGGGAACACACTAAATGGATTCAACTGTATATAACTGCCTTTAATGTTGCTGGACCCCAGCAGCTAATGGGGATCCTTAATAAATACAAATCCTCCTCCTCACTTATTCCCTCTCTCTCCTCTCCCTCCTCTCTCCACTCTCCCCCTCGCTCTCTTCTCTCTCCTCACTTCTTCCCTCTCTCCTCTGTTCCCTCTCTCTCCTCTTCTCACTTCTTCCTCTCTCCTCTCCTCCTCTCTCTCTACTCTTCCCTCTCTCCTCTCTTCCCTCGCTCTCTTCTCTCCTCACTTCTTCCTTGCTCCCCTCCTCTCCCTCTTCCCTCTCTCCTCTTCTCACTTCTTCCCCTCTCTCCTCTGTTCCTCTCTCTCCTCTCCTCACTTCTTCCCCCTCTCCTCTGTTTCCCCTCTCTCTCTCCTCTTCTCACTTCTTCCCTCTCTCCTCTCCTCCTCTCTCCTACTCTTCCCTCTCTCCTCTCTTCCCCTCGCTCTCTTCTCTCTCTTCTCCTCTTCCCTCTCTCCTCTTCTCACTTCTTCCTCTCTCCTCTGTTCTCTCTCTCTCCTCTCCTCACTTCTTCCCTTGCTCCCCTCTCTCCTCTTCCCTCTCTCCTCTCCTCTCCTCTTCCCTCTCTCCTCTTCTCACTTCTTCCCTCTCTCCTCTGTTTCCCTCTCTCTCTCCTCTCCTCACTTCTTCCTTGCTCCCTCCTCTCCTCTTCTCTCTCTCTCACTTTCTTCCTCTCTCCTCTGTTCCCTCTCTCTCCTCTTCTCACTTCTTCCTCTCTCCTCTGTTCCCTCTCTCTCTCCTCTTCTCACTTCTTCCCTCTCTCCTCTCCTCCTCTCTCCTACTTCTTCCCTCTCTCCTCTCTTCCCCCTCCTCACTTCTTCCCTTGCTCCCCTCTCTCCTCTCTCTCCTCTCTCCTCTTCTCTACTTCTTCCCTCTCTCCTCTGTTCCCTCTCTCTCTCCTCTCTCCTACTTCTTCCCCCCTCTCTCCTCTGTTCCCTCTCTCTCTCCTCTCCTCACTTCTTCCTTGCTCCCCCTCCTCTCCTCTTCCCTCTCTTCCTCTGTTCCCCTCTCTCTCCTCTTCTCACTTCTTCCCTCTCTCCTCTGTTCCCTCTCTCTCTCTTCTCACTTCTTCCCTCTCTCCTCTGTTCCCTCTCTCTCTCCTCTTCACTTCTTCCCTCTCTCCTCTCCTCCTCTCTCCTACTCTTCCTCTCTCCTCTCTTCCCCCTCGCTCCCTTCTCTCTCCTCACTTCTTCCTTGCTCCCTCCTCTCCTCTTTCCCCTCTCCTCTCTTCCTCTCTCTCTCCTCTTCTCACTTCTTCCTCTCTCTCTCCTCCCCTCCTCTCTCCTCTCTTGTCTCTCTCCCAGGCGTTGGACTTCAGTGATGATGAGGCAGAACAGATGATGAAAAGGAAGAAGAAGAGGGGAAATGTTCAGAAGAGTGAGAGAGAAAGAGGACAGAGAGCCCAGCACCAACCAGGTCAGACACAACATGCACTCTGTTACTTCTGGGTCAACTTTCAAACTTCTGTGCGAATTCCTTTCGGAGCATGTCGGGAGTGTGTTGGAGGCCGCGTGGAAATTCTCCCAGAGAATCTGATGGTCTCGTCGGTCGGAGCATGTCGGGAATGTGTTGGAGCGTTGCTAGGAAATTCTCCCAGAGAATTTGATGGTCTCGTCGGTTTGACCTCCTCCTTTGACACTAGCAATTCAAGAGCCAATCACCACAGAGCACAGGGGCGTTCCCAAAGCATATTGTTGGTGCCCACGTGGACAGAAAGCGCATGCAGTGCTGAATTTGATGAAAGGCGATATCATCATTTGATTTCTCTGGGAAAAAGGTTGTGGGTAACAGTGCAAATCATCAGATTAGGGAGACTGGGCTGTCATCCTGTTAGCTCCTTAGGTTAGAGGAGACTGGGGCTGTCATCCTGTTAACTCCTTAGGTTAGAGGAGACTGGGGCTGTCATCCTGTTAGCTCCTTAGGTTAGGAGAGACTGGGGCTGTCATCCTGTTAACTCCTTAGGTTAGGGAGACTGGGGCTGTCATCCTATTAACTCCTTAGGTTAGGAGAGACTGGGGGCTGTCATCCTGTTAGACTCCTTAGGTTAGGAGAGACTGGGGCTGTCATCCTGTTAACTCCTTTGGGTTAGAGGAGACTGGGGCTGTCATCCTGTTAACTCCTTAGGTTAGGAGAGACTGGGGCTGTCATCTCTGTTAACTCCTTAGGTTAGAGGAGACAGGGCTGTCATCCTGTTAACTCCTTAGGTTAGGAGAGACTGGGGCTGTCATCCTGTTAACTCCTTAGGTTAGGGAGACTGGGACTGTCATCCTGTTAACTCCTTAGGTTAGGAGAGACTGGGGCTGTCATCCTGTTAACTCCTTAGGGTTAGGAGAGACTGGGGCTGTCATCCTGTTAACTCCTTAGGTTAGAGGAGACTGGGGCTGTCATCCTGTTAACTCCTTAGGTTAGGAGAGACTGGGGGCTGTCATCCTGTTAACTCCCTTAGGTTAGAGGAGACTGGGGCTGTCATCCTGTTAACTCCTTAGGTTAGAGGAGACTGGGGCTGTCATCCTGTTAACTCCTTGGGTTAGGGGAGACTGTGGCTGTCATCCTGTTAGCTCCTTAGGTTAGGAGAGACTGGGGGCTGTCATCCTGCTAACTCCTTAGGTTAGGGAGACTGGGGCTGTCATCCTGTTAACTCCTTGGGTTAGGAGAGAACTGGGGCTGTCATCCTGTTAACTCCTTAGGTTAGGGAGACTGGGGTTGTCATCCTGTTAACTCCTTAGGTTAGAGGAGACTGGGGCTGTCATCCTGTTAACTCCTTAGGTTAGAGGAGACTGGGGCTGTCATCCTGTTAACTCCTTAGGTTAGGGGAGACTGGGACTGTCATCCTGTTAACTCCTTAGGTTAGGGGAGACTGGGGCTATCATCCTGTTAACTCCTTAGGTTAGGGAGACTGGGGCTGTCATCCTGTTAACTCCTTAGGTTAGATGAAACTGGGGCTGTCATCCTGTACTCCTTAGGTTAGAGGGGACTGGGGCTGTCATCCTGTTAACTCCCTTAGGTTAGAGGAGACTGGGGCTGTCATCCTGTTAACTCCTTAGGTTAGAGGAGACTGGGGCTGTCATCCTGTTAACTCCTTAGGTTAGAGGAGACTGGGGCTGTCATCCTGTTAACTCCTTAGGTTAGAGGAGACTGGGGCTGTCATCCTGTTAACTCCTTAGGTTAGAGGGGACTGGGGCTGTCATCCTGTTAACTCCTTAGGGTTAGAGGAGACTGGGGCTGTCATCCTGTTAACTCTTAGGTTAGGGGGAGACTGGGGCTGTCATCCTGTTAACCCTTAGGTTAGAGGGGACTGGGGCTGTCATCCTGTTAACTCCTTAGGTTAGAGGAGACTGGGGGCTGTCATCCTGTTAACTCCTTAGGTTAGGGGAGACTGGGGCTGTCATCCTGTTAACTCCTTAGGTTAGAGGAGACTGGGGCTGTCATCCTGTTAACTCCTTAGGTTAGATGAGACTGGGGCTGTCATCCTGTTAACTCCTTAGGTTAGAGGAGACTGGGGCTGTCATCCTGTTAACTCCTTAGGTTAGGGGAGACTAGTGTATTTCTCAACACCAGGAGGTCTATAGGTTATCTTATGGGGTTGTATTTCTCAACACCAGGAGGTCTATAGGTTATTTTATGAGACTATGGGTTCCCTTTTATCGTCATAACTTATTCCAAAATGGGAGTTATTACCTTTCAAACACACTGTCCACTTGAAATGAACAATGTAGCCTACGGAGTCTTAGAAATAGCCAGGTTATTGATTTTGGATTGAGCAGTTTAAAACATGTTTGATTGAAACAGTTTATACTTTAACTTTTTATAACCATCCCCAACTGAGCATAAAGGCTAACTATGATGCTAATTTCCACATGGTTTGACCTAGCTAACTATGATGCTAATTTCCACATGGTTTGACCTAGCTAACTATGATGCTAATTTCCACATGGTTTGACCTAGCTAACTATGATGCTAATTTCCACATGGTTTGACCTAGCTAACTATGTTGCTAATTTCCACATGGTTTGACCTAGCTAACTATGTTGCTAATTTCCACATGGCTTGACCTAGCTAACTATGTTGCTAATTTCCACATGGTTTGACCTAGCTAACTATGATGCTATGTATTCAAACAATGAAAATATCAATACATTATTTTTTACTTTCACCTCCTATAAAATCCGAAAATTCCCATCACCTCAATGTTTTGAGATGCTGATATGAATTTAGCAAGTGGGTGACCTCTTGCAAAGTAGTCCCACATTTGAATCTCCAAATGATTGGGCTATACAGAACTTTCTAGATTGGGAGTGACACCAACATATGGAACGCCCAGCCCCGGTCTCCCCTATTCACTGTGCAGTTATTAGAGTGGTTATTGGGCTGTTTCATCCTGCGTGTTGTAAGAAATACAAATTGGGACATTCAAGTGATTCCCCTTGATTAGACCTAACCCTAGCATAGATGGATTTAGGCGAACCCTAGCATAGATGGATTTAGCGAACCGTAGCATAGATGGATTTAAGCGAACCCTAGCATAGATGGATTTAAGCTAACACTAGCATAGATGGATTTAAGCGAACCCTATCATAATGGATTTAAGCTAACCCTAGCATAGATGGATTTAAGCTAACCTAGCATAGATGGATTTAAGCTAACCTAGCATAGATGGATTTAAGCTAACCCTAGCATAGATGGATTTAAGCGAACCTAGCATAGATGGATTTAAGCGAACCCTAGCATAGATGGATTTAAGCTAAGACTATCATAGATGGATTTAAACTAACCCTAGCATAGATGGATTTAAACTAACCCTAGCATAGATGGATTCAAGCTAACCCTAGCATAATGGATTTAAGCTAACCCTAGCATAATGGATTTAAGCTAACCCTAGCATAGATGGATTTAAGCTAACCCTAGCATAGATGGATTTAAGCTAACCCTAGCATAGATGGATTTAAGCTAACCTAGCATAGATGGATTTAAGCTAACCCTAGCATAATGGATTTAAGCTAAGGCTATCATAGATGGATTTAAGCTAACCCTAGCATAATGGATTTAAGCTAACCCTATCATAGATGGATTTAAGCTAACCCTAGCATAATGGATTTAAGCTAACCCTAGCATAATGGATTTAAGCTAACCCTAGCATAATGGATTTAAGCTAACCCTAGCATAATGGATTTAAGCTAACCCTAGCATAATGGATTTAAGCTAAGACTATCATAGATGGATTTAAGGTGAGCATTTTGTGCAATAAATAAATAAGGTATTTTTAAGATGTTCTGACCAAATACTCGATGGGAAAAGCAAGCATGCACTTTTCTGAAGAATTTAAAATACAGCATAGAACAGATGTCAGAAGGAGGAGAGATTTGTGAATACACAGGGCAGGCAGCGAGAAAGCACATTGAAACAAACCATCCTAATATTAACAGTCTTGGCCAGCCGTTGGGCCCATTCTGACTCCATGGCTTTCTGATGACTTGGTTCAGATTCTGATGGTTGTTGGCTGTATATCATTTGAGCTTTAACCCGTGTGTGTGTATGTGTGTACCCTCATTCTCTTTCTCCTACAGACGGAGATTCCGTCACCAGACCACAGATGTCCCAGAGGCCTTTGCAACAGAGTCGTCCACCCCGCCGTGACAACTGGGGTCCCCCACCACGATACGAAGGGGCTCCATTCTACCCCCACCAGCCCCACTACCCCTACCCTCCCCCTTACCAGCCCCAGTCCTTCCCCCTCTACCCTCCCCCTCCTCCCTCCCACATGTCCTTCCCCTGGCCCCCTCCCCCCCCTAACCCCTACCCCACCCTCCCCTTCTCTCACCTCCCCCCTCCTCCCCCACCGCCCACTGGCCCCTATCCTCCTCAGTGAGGGGAGACCCAGCCCCCTGAGCCAGAATGAGTTACAGTATATCTGGTGCGTTCAGGTCCCGTTCCTCTCAACAGTGGGGCACGTATTTGCTCCAACCCAGCCCTAAGGACAGAACAGTGCAGTCTGGACTAGGGACTGTTCACCTCTCTGATGTTCATCAGCGCACACACACACACACACACACACACACACACACACACACACACACACACACACCACCAGGGACTGTTCACCTCTCCTAGACACTCAACAGCATTGTTTGGGATGTAGCTCAGTTGGTAGAGCATGGTGTTTACAACGCCAGGGTTGTGGGTTCGATTCCCATGGGGGGCCAGTATGGAAAAAAATAAAATAAAAATGTATGCACTCACTAACTGTAAGTCGCTCTGGATAAGAGCGTCTGCTAAATGACTAAAATGTAAATGTAAAATGTTTGACCAAATCATCACATTAAAATATATTTTTTATGTCTGCATTTCATGTTTGTTTTCATAGTTTCTGTCCTTAAACCCAGTAGTATGGACTAGTGTTGTAGTGATGATGATGATGATGACAGCTCTCTACAGTTCAATTAACAAATACAAATGATCCTGTTCTGGTCCATAACCTCCTCTCTGTATCTGATAGCTGTTGGCTATATGATCCTGTTCTGGTCCATAACCTCCTCTCTGTATCTGAGAGCTGTTGGCTATATGATCCTGTTCTGGTCCATAACCTCCTCTCTGTATCTGATAGCTGTTGGCTATATGATCCTGTTCTGGTCCATAACCTCATCATGTACCCTCCTCTCTGTATCTGAGAGCTGTTGGCTATATGATCCTGTTCTGGTCCATAACCTCCTCTCTGTATCTGATAGCTGTTGGCTATATGATCCTGTTCTGGTCCATAACCTCATCATGTACCCTCCTCTCTGTATCTGATAGCTGTTGGCTATATGATCCTGTTCTGGTCCATAACCTCCTCTCTGTATCTGTTAGCTGTTGGCTATAGATCCTGTTCTGGTCCATAACCTCCTCTCTGTATCTGATAGCTGTTGGCTATAAGATCCTGTTCTGGTCCATAACCTCTCTCTGTATCTGATAGCTGTTGGCTATATGATCCTGTTCTGGTCCATAACCTCCTCTCTGTATCTGAGAGCTGTTGGCTATATGATCCTGTTCTGGTCCATAACCTCCTCTCTGTATCTGAGAGCTGTTGGCTATATGATCCTGTTCTGGTCCATAACCTCCTCTCTGTATCTGATAGCTGTTGGCTATATGATCCTGTTCTGGTCCATAACCTCCTCTCTGTATCTGAGAGCTGTTGGCTATATGATCCTGTTCTGGTCCATAACCTCATCATGTACCCTCCTCTCTGTATCTGAGAGCTGTTGGCTATATGATCCTGTTCTGGTCCATAACCTCCTCTCTGTATCTGATAGCTGTTGGCTATATGATCCTGTTCTGGTCCATAACCTCCTCTCTGTATCTGAGAGCTGTTGGCTATATGATCCTGTTCTGGTCCATAACCTCATCATGTACCCTCCTCTCTGTATCTGAGAGCTGTTGGCTATATGATCCTGTTCTGGTCCATAACCTCATCATGTACCCTCCTCTCTGTATCTGATAGCTGTTGGCTATATGATCCTGTTCTGGTCCATAACCTCCTCTCTGTATCTGATAGCTGTTGGCTATATGATCCTGTTCTGGTCCATAACCTCATCATGTACCCTCCTCTCTGTATCTGAGAGCTGTTGGCTATATGATCCTGTTCTGGTCCATAACCTCCTCTCTGTATCTGATAGCTGTTGGCTATATGATCCTGTTCTGGTCCATAACCTCATCATGTACCCTCCTCTCTGTATCTGAGAGCTGTTGGCTATATGATCCTGTTCTGGTCCATAACCTCCTCTCTGTATCTGATAGCTGTTGGCTATATGATCCTGTTCTGGTCCATAACCTCCTCTCTGTATCTGAGAGCTGTTGGCTATATGATCCTGTTCTGGTCCATAACCTCATCATGTACCCTCCTCTCTGTATCTGATAGCTGTTGGCTATATGATCCTGTTCTGGTCCATAACCTCATCATGTACCCTCCTCTCTGTATCTGAGAGCTGTTGGCTATATGATCCTGTTCTGGTCCATAACCTCCTCTCTGTATCTGATAGCTGTTGGCTATATGATCCTGTTCTGGTCCATAACCTCATCATGTACCCTCCTCTCTGTATCTGAGAGCTGTTGGCTATATGATCCTGTTCTGGTCCATAACCTCCTCTCTGTATCTGAGAGCTGTTGGCTATATGATCCTGTTCTGGTCCATAACCTCCTCTCTGTATCTGAGAGCTGTTGGCTATATGATCCTGTTCTGGTCCATAACCTCCTCTCTGTATCTGAGAGCTGTTGGCTATATGATCCTGTTCTGGTCCATAACCTCATCATGTACCCTCCTCTCTGTATCTGAGAGCTGTTGGCTATATGATCCTGTTCTGGTCCATAACCTCCTCTCTGTATCTGATAGCTGTTGGCTATATGATCCTGTTCTGTCCATAACCTCCTCTCTGTATCTGAGAGCTGTTGGCTATATGATCCTGTTCTGGTCCATAACCTCATCATGTACCCTCCTCTCTGTATCTGATAGCTGTTGGCTATATGATCCTGTTCTGGTCCATAACCTCCTCTCTGTATCTGATAGCTGTTGGCTATATGATCCTGTTCTGGTCCATAACCTCATCATGTACCCTCCTCTCTGTATCTGAGAGCTGTTGGCTATATGATCCTGTTCTGGTCCATAACCTCCTCTCTGTATCTGATAGCTGTTGGCTATATGATCCTGTTCTGGTCCATAACCTCATCATGTACCCTCCTCTCTGTATCTGAGAGCTGTTGGCTATATGATCCTGTTCTGGTCCATAACCTCCTCTCTGTATCTGATAGCTGTTGGCTATATGATCCTGTTCTGGTCCATAACCTCCTCTCTGTATCTGAGAGCTGTTGGCTATATGATCCTGTTCTGGTCCATAACCTCATCATGTACCCTCCTCTCTGTATCTGATAGCTGTTGGCTATATGATCCTGTTCTGGTCCATAACCTCATCATGTACCCTCCTCTCTGTATCTGAGAGCTGTTGGCTATATGATCCTGTTCTGGTCCATAACCTCCTCTCTGTATCTGATAGCTGTTGGCTATATGATCCTGTTCTGGTCCATAACCTCCCTCTCTGTATCTGAGAGCTGTTGGCTATATGATCCTGTTCTGGTCCATAACCTCATCATGTACCCTCCTCTCTGTATCTGAGAGCTGTTGGCTATATGATCCTGTTCTGGTCCATAACCTCATCATGTACCCTCCTCTCTGTATCTGAGAGCTGTTGGCTATATGATCCTGTTCTGGTCCATAACCTCCTCTCTGTATCTGATAGCTGTTGGCTATATGATCCTGTTCTGGTCCATAACCTCATCTCCTCTCTGTATCTGATAGCTGTTGGCTATATGATCCTGTTCTGTCCATAACCTCCTCTCTGTATCTGAGAGCTGTTGGCTATATGATCCTGTTCTGGTCCATAACCTCCTCTCTGTATCTGATAGCTGTTGGCTATATGATCCTGTTCTGGTCCATAACCTCATCCTTCCTCTCTGTATCCGAGAGCTGTTGGCTATATGATCCTGTTCTGGTCCATAACCTCATCATGTACCCTCCTCTCTGTATCTGAGAGCTGTTGGCTATATGATCCTGTTCTGGTCCATAACCTCATCATGTACCCTCCTCTCTGTATCTGATAGCTGTTGGCTATATGATCCTGTTCTGGTCCATAACCTCCTCTCTGTATCTGATAGCTGTTGGCTATATGATCCTGTTCTGGTCCATAACCTCCATTCAATCCTCCCTCTCTGTATCTGAGAGCTGTTGGCTATATGATCCTGTTCTGGTCCATAACCTCATCATGTACCCTCCTCTCTGTATCTGAGAGCTGTTGGCTATATGATCCTGTTCTGGTCCATAACCTCCCTCCTCTCTGTATCTGAGAGCTGTTGGCTATATGATCCTGTTCTGGTCCATATACCTCCTCTCTTGTATCTGAGAGCTGTTGGCTATATGATCCTGTTCTGGTCCATAACCTCCCCCCTCTCTGTATCTGAGAGCTGTTGGCTATATGATCCTGTTCTGGTCCATAACCTCCTCTCTGTATCTGAGAGCTGTTGGCTATATGATCCTGTTCTGGTCCATAACCTCCTCTCTGTATCTGAGAGCTGTTGGCTATATGATCCTGTTCTGGTCCATAACCTCATCATGTACCCTCCTCTCTGTATCTGAGAGCTGTTGGCTATATGATCCTGTTCTGGTCCATAACCTCCTCTCTGTATCTGAGAGCTGTTGGCTATATGATCCTGTTCTGGTCCATAACCTCGCCCTCCTCTCTGTATCTGAGAGCTGTTGGCTATATGATCCTGTTCTGGTCCATAACCTCCCTCTCTGTATCTGATAGCTGTTGGCTATATGATCCTGTTCTGGTCCATAACCTCCCTCTCTGTATCTGAGAGCTGTTGGCTATATGATCCTGTTCTGGTCCATAACCTCATCATGTACCCTCCTCTCTGTATCTGAGAGCTGTTGGCTATATGATCCTGTTCTGGTCCATAACCTCCTCTCTGTATCTGATAGCTGTTGGCTATATGATCCTGTTCTGGTCCATAACCTCATCATGTACCCTCCTCTCTGTATCTGAGAGCTGTTGGCTATATGATCCTGTTCTGGTCCATAACCTCCTCTCTGTATCTGAGAGCTGTTGGCTATATGATCCTGTTCTGGTCCATAACCTCCTCCTCTCTGTATCTGAGAGCTGTTGGCTATATGATCCTGTTCTGGTCCATAACCTCTCCCTCCTCTCTGTATCTGATAGCTGTTGGCTATATGATCCTGTTCTGGTCCATAACCTCCGCCCTCCTCTCTGTATCTGAGAGCTGTTGGCTATATGATCCTGTTCTGGTCCATAACCTCCTCTCTGTATCTGATAGCTGTTGGCTATATGATCCTGTTCTGGTCCATAACCTCATCATGTACCCTCCTCTCTGTATCTGAGAGCTGTTGGCTATATGATCCTGTTCTGGTCCATAACCTCCTCTCTGTATCTGATAGCTGTTGGCTATATGATCCTGTTCTGGTCCATAACCTCCTCTCTGTATCTGAGAGCTGTTGGCTATATGATCCTGTTCTGGTCCATAACCTCCTCTCTGTATCTGATAGCTGTTGGCTATATGATCCTGTTCTGGTCCATAACCTCCTCTCTGTATCTGATAGCTGTTGGCTATATGATCCTGTTCTGGTCCATAACCTCCTCTCTGTATCTGAGAGCTGTTGGCTATATGATCCTGTTCTGGTCCATAACCTCATCTGTACCCTCCTCTCTGTATCTGATAGCTGTTGGCTATATGATCCTGTTCTGGTCCATAACCTCCTCTCTGTATCTCGATAGCTGTTGGCTATATGATCCTGTTCTGGTCCATAACCTCATCATGACCCTCCTCTCTGTATCTGATAGCTGTTGGCTATATGATCCTGTTCTGGTCCATAACCTCCTCTCTGTATCTGATAGCTGTTGGCTATATGATCCTGTTCTGGTCCATAACCTCCTCTCTGTATCTGATAGCTGTTGGCTATATGATCCTGTTCTGGTCCATAACCTCCTCTCTGTATCTGATAGCTGTTGGCTATATGATCCTGTTCTGGTCCATAACCTCCTCTCTGTATCTGATAGCTGTTGGCTATATGATCCTGTTCTGGTCCATAACCTCCTCTCTGTATCTGATAGCTGTTGGCTATATGATCCTGTTCTGGTCCATAACCTCCTCTCTGTATCTGATAGCTGTTGGCTATATGATCCTGTTCTGGTCCATAACCTCCTCTCTGTATCTGATAGCTGTTGGCTATATGATCCTGTTCTGGTCCATAACCTCCCTCCTCTCTGTATCTGAGAGCTGTTGGCTATATGATCCTGTTCTGGTCCATAACCTCCTCTCTGTATCTGAGAGCTGTTGGCTATATGATCCTGTTCTGGTCCATAACCTCCATCCTCCTCTCTGTACTCTGATAGCTGTTGGCTATATGATCCTGTTCTGGTCCATAACTCTCCTCTCTGTATCTGATAGCTGTTGGCTATATGATCCTGTTCTGGTCCATAACCTCCTCCTCTCTGTATCTGATAGCTGTTGGCTATATGATCCTGTTCTGGTCCATAACCTCCTCTCTGTATCTGATAGCTGTTGGCTATATGATCCTGTTCTGGTCCATAACCTCCTCTCTGTATCTGAGAGCTGTTGGCTATATGATCCTGTTCTGGTCCATAACCTCCTCTCTGTATCTGATAGCTGTTGGCTATATGATCCTGTTCTGGTCCATAACCTCCTCTCTGTATCTGATAGCTGTTGGCTATATGATCCTGTTCTGGTCCATAACCTCCTCTCTGTATCTGATAGCTGTTGGCTATATGATCCTGTTCTGGTCCATAACCTCATCATGTACCCTCCTCTCTGTATCTGAGAGCTGTTGGCTATATGATCCTGTTCTGGTCCATAACCTCCTCTCTGTATCTGATAGCTGTTGGCTATATGATCCTGTTCTGGTCCATAACCTCCTCTCTGTATCTGAGAGCTGTTGGCTATATGATCCTGTTCTGGTCCATAACCTCATCTGTACCCTCCTCTCTGTATCTGAGAGCTGTTGGCTATATGATCCTGTTCTGGTCCATAACCTCCCTGTCCCCCTCTCTGTATCTGAGTAGCTGTTGGCTATATGATCCTGTTCTGGTCCATAACCTCCTCTCTCTGTATCTGATAGCTGTTGGCTATATGATCCTGTTCTGGTCCATAACCTCATCATGTACCCTCCTCTCTGTATCTGAGAGCTGTTGGCTATATGATCCTGTTCTGGTCCATAACCTCCTCTCTCTGTATCTGATAGCTGTTGGCTATATGATCCTGTTCTGGTCCATAACCTCATCATGTACCCTCCTCTCTGTATCTGAGAGCTGTTGGCTATATGATCCTGTTCTGGTCCATAACCTCCTCTCTGTATCTGATAGCTGTTGGCTATATGATCCTGTTCTGGTCCATAACCTCCTCTCTGTATCTGAGAGCTGTTGGCTATATGATCCTGTTCTGGTCCATAACCTCCCCTCTCTCTGTATCTGATAGCTGTTGGCTATATGATCCTGTTCTGGTCCATAACCTCACTCCTCTCTGTATCTGAGAGCTGTTGGCTATATGATCCTGTTCTGGTCCATAACCTCCCCTCCTCTCTGTATCTGATAGCTGTTGGCTATATGATCCTGTTCTGGTCCATAACCTCATCATGTACCCTCCTCTCTGTATCTGAGAGCTGTTGGCTATATGATCCTGTTCTGGTCCATAACCTCCTCTCTGTATCTGATAGCTGTTGGCTATATGATCCTGTTCTGGTCCATAACCTCATCATGTCCTCCTCTCTGTATCTGAGAGCTGTTGGCTATATGATCCTGTTCTGTCCATAACCTCCTCTCTGTATCTGAGAGCTGTTGGCTATATGATCCTGTTCTGGTCCATAACCTCCCTCTCTGTATCTGAGAGCTGTTGGCTATATGATCCTGTTCTGGTCCATAACCTCCTCTCTGTATCTGAGAGCTGTTGGCTATATGATCCTGTTCTGGTCCATAACCTCCTCTCTGTATCTGAGAGCTGTTGGCTATATGATCCTGTTCTGGTCCATAACCTCCTCTCTGTATCTGAGAGCTGTTGGATATATGATCCTGTTCTGGTCCATAACCTCCTCTCTGTATCTGATAGCTGTTGGCTATATGATCCTGTTCTGGTCCATAACCTCCTCTCTGTATCTGAGAGCTGTTGGCTATATGATCCTGTTCTGGTCCATAACCTCCTCTCTGTATCTGATAGCTGTTGGCTATATGATCCTGTTCTTGGTCCATAACCTCATCATGTACCCTCCTCTCTGTATCTGAGAGCTGTTGGCTATATGATCCTGTTCTGGTCCATAACCTCCTCTCTGTATCTGATAGCTGTTGGCTATATGATCCTGTTCTGGTCCATAACCTCATCATGTACCCTCCTCTCTGTATCTGATAGCTGTTGGCTATATGATCCTGTTCTGGTCCATAACCTCCTCTCTGTATCTGATAGCTGTTGGCTATATGATCCTGTTCTGGTCCATAACCTCCTCTCTTGTATCTGATAGCTGTTGGCTATATGATCCTGTTCTGGTCCATAACCTCCTCTCTGTATCTGATAGCTGTTGGCTATATGATCCTGTTCTGGTCCATAACCTCATCATGATCCACCCTCTCTGTATCTGAGAGCTGTTGGCTATATGATCCTGTTCTGGTCCATAACCTCCTCTCTGTATCTGATAGCTGTTGGCTATATGATCCTGTTCTGGTCCATAACCTCCTCTCTGTATCTGAGAGCTGTTGGCTATATGATCCTGTTCTGGTCCATAACCTCCTCTCTGTATCTGAGAGCTGTTGGCTATATGATCCTGTTCTGGTCCATAACCTCCTCTCTGTATCTGATAGCTGTTGGCTATATGATCCTGTTCTGGTCCATAACCTCCTCTCTGTATCTGAGAGCTGTTGGCTATATGATCCTGTTCTGGTCCATAACCTCATCATGTACCCTCCTCTCTGTATCTGATAGCTGTTGGCTATATGATCCTGTTCTGGTCCATAACCTCATCATGTACCCTCCTCTCTGTATCTGAGAGCTGTTGGCTATATGATCCTGTTCTGGTCCATAACCTCCCTCTCTGTATCTGATAGCTGTTGGCTATATGATCCTGTTCTGGTCCATAACCTCATCATGTACCCTCCTCTCTGTATCCGATAGCTGTTGGCTATATGATCCTGTTCTGGTCCATAACCTCATCATGTACCCTCCTCTCTGTATCTGAGAGCTGTTGGCTATATGATCCTGTTCTGGTCCATAACCTCCTCTCTGTATCTGAGAGCTGTTGGCTATATGATCCTGTTCTGGTCCATAACCTCATCATGTACCCTCCTCTCTGTATCTGAGAGCTGTTGGCTATATGATCCTGTTCTGGTCCATAACCTCATCATGTACCCTCCTCTCTGTATCTGATAGCTGTTGGCTATATGATCCTGTTCTGGTCCATAACCTCCTCTCTGTATCTGATAGCTGTTGGCTATATGATCCTGTTCTGGTCCATAACCTCATCATGTACCCTCCTCTCTGTATCTGAGAGCTGTTGGCTATATGATCCTGTTCTGGTCCATAACCTCCTCTCTGTATCTGATAGCTGTTGGCTATATGATCCTGTTCTGGTCCATAACCTCTCCTCTCTGTATCTGAGAGCTGTTGGCTATATGATCCTGTTCTGGTCCATAACCTCCTCTCTGTATCTGATAGCTGTTGGCTATATGATCCTGTTCTGGTCCATAACCTCCTCTCTGTATCTGAGAGCTGTTGGCTATATGATCCTGTTCTGGTCCATAACCTCATCATGTACCCTCCTCTCTGTATCTGATAGCTGTTGGCTATATGATCCTGTTCTTCCATAACCCTCTCTGTATCTGAGAGCTGTTGGCTATATGATCCTGTTCTGGTCCATAACCTCTCCTCTCTGTATCTGAGAGCTGTTGGCTATATGATCCTGTTCTGGTCCATAACCTCATCCTCTCTGTATCTGATAGCTGTTGGCTATATGATCCTGTTCTGGTCCATAACCTCCTCTCTGTATCTGATAGCTGTTGGCTATATGATCCTGTTCTGGTCCATAACCTCCTCTCTGTATCTGATAGCTGTTGGCTATATGATCCTGTTCTGGTCCATAACCTCATCATGTACCCCTCTCTGTATCTGATAGCTGTTGGCTATATGATCCTGTTCTGGTCCATAACCTCGCTCTCTGTATCTGATAGCTGTTGGCTATATGATCCTGTTCTGGTCCATAACCTCCTCTCTGTATCTGAGAGCTGTTGGCTATATGATCCTGTTCTGGTCCATAACCTCCCCTCTCTCTGTATCTGATAGCTGTTGGCTATATGATCCTGTTCTGGTCCATAACCTCCATGTCCCTCCTCTCTGTATCTGAGAGCTGTTGGCTATATGATCCTGTTCTGGTCCATAACCTCTCCTCTCTGTATCTGATAGCTGTTGGCTATATGATCCTGTTCTGGTCCATAACCTCCATGTCCCTCCTCTCTGTATCTGATAGCTGTTGGCTATATGATCCTGTTCTGGTCCATAACCTCATCTGTACCCTCCTCTCTGTATCTGAGAGCTGTTGGCTATATGATCCTGTTCTGGTCCATAACCTCCTCTCTGTATCTGATAGCTGTTGGCTATATGATCCTGTTCTGGTCCATAACCTCCTCTCTGTATCTGATAGCTGTTGGCTATATGATCCTGTTCTGGTCCATAACCTCATGTACCCTCCTCTCTGTATCTGAGAGCTGTTGGCTATATGATCCTGTTCTGGTCCATAACCTCCTCTCTGTATCTGATAGCTGTTGGCTATATGATCCTGTTCTGGTCCATAACCTCCAGTACCCTCCTCTCTGTATCTGATAGCTGTTGGCTATATGATCCTGTTCTGGTCCATAACCTCCTTACTCCTCTCTCGTATCTGATAGCTGTTGGCTATATGATCCTGTTCTGGTCCATAACCTCCTCTCTGTATCTGATAGCTGTTGGCTATATGATCCTGTTCTGGTCCATAACCTCGTCCCTCCTCTCTGTATCTGATAGCTGTTGGCTATATGATCCTGTTCTGGTCCATAACCTCCCTCTCTGTATCTGATAGCTGTTGGCTATGCGATCCTGTTCTGGTCCATAACCTCATCATGTACCTCCTCTCTGTATCTGAGAGCTGTTGGCTATATGATCCTGTTCTGGTCCATAACCTCCTCTCTGTATCTGATAGCTGTTGGCTATATGATCCTGTTCTGGTCCATAACCTCCTCTCTGTATCTGATAGCTGTTGGCTATATGATCCTGTTCTGGTCCATAACCTCTCTTCACCTCCCCTCTCTGTATCTGATAGCTGTTGGCTATATGATCCTGTTCTGGTCCATAACCTCATTCTACCCTCCTCTCTGTATCTGAGAGCTGTTGGCTATATGATCCTGTTCTGGTCCATAACCTCCTCATGTACCCCCCTCTCTGTATCTGAGAGCTGTTGGCTATATTATCCTGTTCTGGTCCATAACCTCCTCTCTGTATCTGAGAGCTGTTGGCTATATGATCCTGTTCTGGTCCATAACCTCCTCTCTGTATCTGAGAGCTGTTGGCTATATGATCCTGTTCTGGTCCATAACCTCCTCTCTGTATCTGAGAGCTGTTGGCTATATGATCCTGTTCTGGTCCATAACCTCCTCTCTCTGTATCTGAGAGCTGTTGGCTATATGATCCTGTTCCTGGTCCATAACCTCCTCTCTGTATCTGAGAGCTGTTGGCTATATGATCCTGTTCTGGTCCATAACCTCCTCTCTGTATCTGAGAGCTGTTGGCTATATGATCCTGTTCTGGTCCATAACCTCCTCTCTGTATCTGAGAGCTGTTGGCTATATGATCCTGTTCTGGTCCATAACCTCCTCTCTGTATCTGATAGCTGTTGGCTATATGATCCTGTTCTGGTCCATAACCTCCTCTCTGTATCTGAGAGCTGTTGGCTATATGATCCTGTTCTGGTCCATAACCTCCTCTCTGTATCTGAGAGCTGTTGGCTATATGATCCTGTTCTGGTCCATAACCTCCTCTCTGTATCTGAGAGCTGTTGGCTATATGATCCTGTTCTGGTCCATAACCTCCTCTCTGTATCTGATAGCTGTTGGCTATATGATCCTGTTCTGGTCCATAACCTCATCATCACTCTAGATTCCCCAGTATCTGCTAGACTACATTCCTCTAGATTCCCCAGTATCTGCTAGACTACATCACTCTAGATTCCCCAGTATCTGCTAGACTACATCACTCTAGATTCCCAGTATCTGCTAGACTACATCACTCTAGATTCCCCAGTATCTGCTAGACTACATCACTCTAGATTCCCCAGTATCTGCTAGACTACATCCCTCTAGATTCCCCAGTATCTGCTAGATTACATCACTCTAGATTCCCCAGTATCTGCTAGACTACATCACTCTAGATTCCCCAGTATCTGCTAGACTACATCACTCTAGATTCCCCAGTATCTGCTAGACTACATCACTCTAGATTCCCCAGTATCTGCTAGACTACATCACTCTAGATTCCCAGTATCTGCTAGACTACATCACTCTAGATTCCCCAGTATCTGCTAGACTACATCCCTCTAGATTCCCAGTATCTGCTAGACTACATCACTCTAGATTCCCCAACAGCAGTATCTGCTAGACTACATCACGCTAGATTCCCCAGTATCTGCTAGACTACATCCCTCTAGATTCCCCAGTATCTGCTAGACTACATCACTCTAGATTCCCCAGTATCTGCTAGACTACATCACTCTAGATTCCCCAGTATCTGCTAGACTACATCACTCTAGATTCCCAGTATCTGCTAGACTACATCTCTCTAGATTCCCCAACAGCAGTATCTGCTAGACTACATCACTCTAGATTCCCCAGTATCTGCTAGACTACATCACTCTAGATTCCCAGTATCTGCTAGACTACATCCCTCTAGATTCCCCAGTATCTGCTAGACTACATCACTCTAGATTCCCCAGTATCTGCTAGACTACATCCCTCTAGATTCCTTAGTATCTGCTAGACTACATCACTCTAGATTCCCCAGTATCTGCTAGACTACATCCCTCTAGATTCCCCAGTATCTGCTAGATTACATCACTCTAGATTCCCCAGTATCTGCTAGACTACATCACTCTAGATTCCCCAGTATCTGCTAGATTACATCACTCTAGATTCCCCAGTATCTGCTAGACTACATCACTCTAGATTCCCAGTATCTGCTAGACTACATCCCTCTAGATTCCCCAGTATCTGCTAGACTACATCACTCTAGATTCCCCAGTATCTGCTAGACTACATCCCTCTAGATTCCCCATTATCTGCTAGACTACATCACTCTAGATTCCCCAGTATCTGCTAGACTACATCCCTCTAGATTCCCATTATCTGCTAGACTACATCACTCTAGATTCCCAGTATCTGCTAGACTACATCCCTCTAGATTCCCCAGTATCTGCTAGACTACATCACTCTAGATTCCCCGTAGTATCTGCTAGACTACATCACTCTAGATTCCCCAGTATCTGCTAGACTACATCTCTCTAGATTCCCCAACAGCAGTATCTGCTAGACTACATCACTCTAGATTCCCCAGTATCTGCTAGACTACATCACTCTAGATTCCCCAGTATCTGCTAGACTACATCACTCTAGATTCCCAGTATCTGCTAGACTACATCTCTCTAGATTCCCCAACAGCAGTATCTGCTAGACTACATCACTCTAGATTCCCCAGTATCTGCTAGACTACATCACTCTAGATTCCCCAGTATCTGCTAGACTACATTCCTCTAGATTCCCCAGTATCTGCTAGACTACATCCATCTAGATTCCCCAGTATCTGCTAGACTACATCCCTCTAGATTCCCCAGTATCTGCTAGACTACATCACTCTAGATTCCCCAGTATCTGCTAGACTATATCACTCTAGATTCCCCAGTATCTGCTAGACTACATCCCTCTAGATGCCCCAGTATCTGCTAGATTACATCCCTCTAGATTCCCCAGTATCTGCTAGATTACATCACTCTAGATTCCCCAGTATCTGCTAGACTACATCACTCTAGATTCCCCAGTATCTGCTAGACTACATCACTCTAGATTCCCCAGTATCTGCTAGACTACATCACTCTAGATTCCCAGTATCTGCTAGACTACATCCCTCTAGATTCCCCTAGTATCTGCTAGACTACATCACTCTAGATTCCCCAGTATCTGCTAGACTACATCACTCTAGATTCCCAGTATCTGCTAGACTACATCACTCTAGATTCCCCAGTATCTGCTAGACTACATCACTCTAGATTCCCAGTATCTGCTAGACTACATCACTCTAGATTCCCCAGTATCTGCTAGACTACATCACTCTAGATTCCCCAGTATCTGCTAGACTACATCACTCTAGATTCCCCAGTATCTGCTAGACTACATCCTCTAGATTCCCCAGTATCTGCTAGACTACATCACTCTAGATTCCCAGTATCTGCTAGACTACATCACTCTAGATTCCCCAGTATCTGCTAGACTACATCCCTCTAGATTCCCAGTATCTGCTAGACTACATCCCTCTAGATTCCCCAGTATCTGCTAGACTACATCACTCTAGATTCCCCAGTATCTGCTAGACTACATCACTCTAGATTCCCCAGTATCTGCTAGACTACATCCCTCTAGATTCCCCAGTATCTGCTAGACTACATTCCTCTAGATTCCCCAGTATCTGCTAGACTACATCACTCTCGATTCCCCAGTATCTGCTAGACTACATCACTCTAGATTCCCCAGTATCTGCTAGACTACATCCCCTCTAGATTCCCCAAGCAGTATCTGCTAGACTACATCACTCTAGATTCCCCAGTATCTGCTAGACTACATCACTCTAGATTCCCCAGTATCTGTTTGACTACATCCCTCTAGATTCCCCAGTATCTGCTAGACTACATCCCTCTAGATTCCCCAGTATCTGCTAGACTACATCACTCTAGATTCCCCAGTATCTGCTAGACTACATCCCTCTAGATTCCCCAACAGCAGTATCTGCTAGACTACATCCCTCTAGATTCCCCAGTATCTGCTAGACTACATCCCGCTAGATTCCCCAGTATCTGCTAGACTACATCACTCTAGATTCCCAGTATCTGCTAGACTACATCCCTCTAGATTCCCCAGTATCTGCTAGACTACATCCCTCTAGATTCCCCAGTATCTGCTAGACTACATCACTCTAGATTCCCCAGTATCTGCTAGACTACATCACTCTAGATTCCCCAGTATCTGCTAGACTACATCTCTCTAGATTCCCCAACAGCAGTATCTGCTAGACTACATCACTCTAGATTCCCCAGTATCTGCTAGACTACATCCCTCTAGATTCCCCAGTATCTGCTAGACTACATCCCTCTAGATTCCCCAGTATCTGCTAGACTACATCCCTCTAGATTCCCCAGTATCTGCTAGATTACATCACTCTAGATTCCCCAGTATCTGCTAGACTACATCACTCTAGATTCCCCAGTATCTGCTAGACTACATCCCTCTAGATTCCCAGTATCTGCTAGACTACATCCCTCTAGATTCCCCAGTATCTGCTAGACTACATCACTCTAGATTCCCCAGTATCTGCTAGACTATATCACTCTAGATTCCCCAGTATCTGCTAGACTACATCCCTCTAGATTCCCCAGTATCTGCTAGACTACATCACTCTAGATTCCCCAGTATCTGCTAGACTACATCCCTCTAGATTCCCCAGTATCTGCTAGACTACATCACTCTAGATCTTCGCCCCAGTATCTGCTAGACTACATCACTCTAGATTCCCCCAGTATCTGCTAGACTATATCACTCTAGATTCCCCAGTATCTGCTAGACTACATCCCTCTAGATTCCCCAGTATCTGCTAGACTACATCACTCTAGATTCCCCAGTATCTGCTAGACTATATCACTCTAGATTCCCCAGTATCTGCTAGACTACATCCCTCTAGATTCCCCAGTATCTGCTAGACTACATCACTCTAGATTCCCCAGTATCTGCTAGACTACATCACTCTAGATTCCCCAGTATCTGCTAGACTACATCCCTCTAGATTCCTAGTATCTGCTAGACTACATCACTCTAGATTCCCAGTATCTGCTAGACTACATCCCTCTAGATTCCCTAGTATCTGCTAGACTACATCACTCTAGATTCCCCAGTATCTGCTAGACTACATCACTCTAGATTCCCCAGTATCTGCTACACTACATCACTCTAGATTCCCCAGTATCTGCTAGACTACATCACTCTAGATTCCCCAGTATCTGCTAGACTACATCACTCTAGATTCCCAGTATCTGCTAGACTACATCACTCTAGATTCCCCAGTATCTGCTAGACTACATCCCTCTAGATTCCCCAGTATCTGCTAGACTACATCACTCTAGATTCCCCAGTATCTGCTAGACTACATCCCTCTAGATTCCCAGTATCTGCTAGACTACATCCTTCTAGATTCCCAGTATCTGCTAGACTACATCCCTCTAGATTCCCCAGTATCTGCTAGACTACATCACTCTAGATTCCCCAGTATCTGCTAGACTACATCACTCTAGATTCCCCAGTATCTGCTAGACTACATCACTCTAGATTCCCCAGTATCTACTAGACTACATCACTCTAGATTCCCCAGTATCTGCTAGACTACATCACTCTAGATTCCCCAGTATCTGCTAGATTACATCCCTCTAGATTCCCCAGTATCTGCTAGACTACATTCCTCTAGATTCCCCAGTATCTGCTAGATTACATCCCTCTAGATTCCCCAGTATCTGCTAGACTACATCACTCTAGATTCCCAGTATCTGCTAGACTACATCCCTCTAGATTCCCCAACAGCAGTATCTGCTAGACTACATCCTCTAGATTCCCCAGTATCTGCTAGACTACATCACTCTAGATTCCCCAGTATCTGCTAGACTACATCCCTCTAGATTCCCCAGTATCTGCTAGACTACATCCCTCTAGATTCCCCAGTATCTGCTAGACTACATCACTCTAGATTCCCCAGTATCTGCTAGACTACATCCTCTAGATTCCCCAACAGCAGTATCTGCTAGACTACATCTCTCTAGATTCCCAGTATCTGCTAGACTACATCACGCTAGATTCCCCAGTATCTGCTAGACTACATCACTCTAGATTCCCCAGTATCTGCTAGACTACATCCTCTAGATTCCCCAGTATCTGCTAGACTACATCCCTCTAGATTCCCCAGTATCTGCTAGACTACATCACTCTAGATTCCCCCAGTATCTGCTAGATTACATCACTCTAGATTCCCCAGTATCTGCTAGACTACATCACTCTAGATTCCCCAGTATCTGCTAGACTACATCACTCTAGATTCCCCAGTATCTGCTAGACTACATCCCTCTAGATTCCCCAGTATCTGCTAGACTACATCCCTCTAGATTCCCCAGTATCTGCTAGACTACATCCCTCTAGATTCCCCAGTATCTGCTAGACTACATCCCTCTAGATTCCCCAGTATCTGCTAGACTACATCCCTCTAGATTCCCCATCCAGTATCTGCTAGACTACATCACTCTAGATTCCCCAGTATCTGCTAGACTACATCCCTCTAGATTCCCCAGTATCTGCTAGACTACATCCCTCTAGATTCCCCAGTATCTGCTAGACTACATCCCTCTAGATTCCCCAGTATCTGCTAGACTACATCCCTCTAGATTCCCAGTATCTGCTAGACTACATCACTCTAGATTCCCCAGTATCTGCTAGACTACATCACTCTAGATTCCCCAGTATCTGCTAGACTACATCCCTCTAGATTCCCAGTATCTGCTAGACTACATCACTCTAGATTCCCCAGTATCTGCTAGACTACATCCCTCTAGATTCCCCAGTATCTGCTAGACTACATCCCTCTAGATTCCCAGTATCTGCTAGACTACATCACTCTAGATTCCCCAGTATCTGCTACACTACATCACTCTAGATTCCCCAGTATCTGCTAGATTACATCCCTCTAGATTCCCCAGTATCTGCTAGACTACATCACTCTAGATTCCCCAGTATCTGCTAGACTACATCCATCTAGATTCCCCAACAGCAGTATCTGCTAGACTACATCACCTCTAGATTCCCCCAGTATCTGCTAGATTACATCCCTCTAGATTCCCCAACAGTATCTGCTAGACTACATCCCTCTAGATTCCCCAGTATCTGCTAGACTACATCCCTCTAGATTCCCCAACAGCAGTATCTGCTAGACTACATCCCTCTAGATTCCCCAGTATCTGCTAGACTACATCACTCTAGATTCCCCAGTATCTGCTAGACTACATCCCTCTAGATTCCCCAGTATCTGCTAGACTACATCCCTCTAGATTCCCCAGTATCTGCTAGACTACATCCCTCTAGATTCCCCAGTATCTGCTAGACTACATCACTCTAGATTCCCCAGTATCTGCTAGACTACATCACTCTAGATTCCCCAGTATCTGCTAGACTACATCCCTCTAGATTCCCCAGTATCTGCTAGACTACATCCCTCTAGATTCCCCAGTATCTGCTAGACTACATCCCTCTAGATTCCCCAGTATCTGCTAGACTACATCCCTCTAGATTCCCCAGTATCTGCTAGACTACATCACTCTAGATTCCCGCAGTATCTGCTAGACTACATCCCTCTAGATTCCCCAGTATCTGCTAGACTACATCACTCTAGATTCCCCAGTATCTGCTAGACTACATCCCTCTAGATTCCCCAGTATCTGCTAGACTACATCACTCTAGATTCCCCAGTATCTGCTAGACTACATCCCCTCTAGATTCCCCAGTATCTGCTAGACTACATCACTCTAGATTCCCCAGTATCTGCTAGACTACATCACTCTAGATTCCCAGTATCTGCTAGACTACATCACTCTAGATTCCCCAGTATCTGCTAGACTACATCCCTCTAGATTCCCCAGTATCTGCTAGACTACATCACTCTAGATTCCCCAGTATCTGCTAGACTACATCCCTCTAGATTCCCAGTATCTGCTAGATTACATCACTCTAGATTCCCCAGTTATCTGCTAGACTACATCCCTCTAGATTCCCAGTATCTGCTGGACTACATCACTCTAGATTCCCCAGTATCTGCTAGACTACATCCCTCTAGATTCCCCAGTATCTGCTAGACTACATCACTCTAGATTCCCCAGTATCTGCTAGACTACATCCCTCTAGATTCCCAGTATCTGCTAGACTACATCCCTCTAGATTCCCCAACAGCAGTATCTGCTAGACTACATCCCTCTAGATTCCCCAGTATCTGCTAGACTACATCCCTCTAGATTCCCCAACAGCAGTATCTGCTAGACTACATCACTCTAGATTCCCCAGTATCTGCTAGACTACATCCCTCTAGATTCCCCAACAGCAGTATCTGCTAGACTACATCACTCTAGATTCCCCAGTATCTGCTAGACTACATCCCTCTAGATTCCCCAGTATCTGCTAGACTACATCCTCTAGATTTCCCAGTATCTGCTAGACTACATCCCTCTACGATTCCCCAGTATCTGCTAGACTACATCACTCTAGATTCCCCAGTATCTGCTAGACTCACATCCCCTCTAGGGTTCCCAGTATCTGCTAGACTACATCACTCTAGATTCCCCAGTATCTGCTAGACTACATTCCTCTAGATTCCCCAGTATCTGCTAGACTACATCCCTCTAGATTCCCCAGTATCTGCTAGACTACATCCTCTAGATTCCCCAGTATCTGCTAGACTACATCACTCTAGATTCCCCAGTATCTGCTAGACTACATCACTCTAGATTCCCCAGTATCTGCTAGACTACATCACTCTAGATTCCCCAGTATCTGCTAGACTACATCACTCTAGATTCCCCAGTATCTGCTAGACTCATCCTCTAGATTCCCCAGTATCTGCTAGACTACATCACTCTAGATTCCCAGTATCTGCTAGACTACATCACTCTAGATTCCCCAGTATCTGCTAGACTACATCACTCTAGATTCCCCAGTATCTGCTAGACTACATCCCTCTAGATTCCCCAGTATCTGCTTAGACTCACATCACTCTAGATTCCCCAGTATCTGCTAGACTACATCCCTTCTAGATTCCCCAGTATCTGCTAGACTACATCACTCTAGATTCCCCAAGTATCTCGCCTCAGTCTTCTTCCTCTCCCCCTCCATCCTCGTCTTCTTCCTCTCCCCTCCCTCCCTCGTCTTCTCCTCCCTCCCTCCTCCTCGTCTTCTTCCTCTCCCCCCTCCATCTCGTCTTCTTCCTCCTCCCCCCTCCCTCCTCGTCTTCTTCCTCTCCCTCCTCGTCTTCTCCCCCTCCCTCCTCAATCTTCTCAACCCCTCGTCTTCTTCCTCCCCTCCCTCCTCAATCTTCTTCCTCTCCCCCTCCCTCCTCGTCTTCTTCCTCTCCCCCTCCATCCTCGATCTTCTTCTCTTCGTCAATATTCTCCCCCTCCATCCTCTCGTCTTCTTCCTCTCCCCCTCCATCCTCTCTTCTTCCTCTCCCCCTCCCTCTCGTCTTCTTCCCCTCTCTCCTCGTCTTCTCCCCCCTCCCTCCTTCTTCCTTCCCCCTCGAATCTTCTTCCTCTCCCCCTCCCTCACTCGATCTTCTACCTCTCCCCCCCTCCCTCCTCGTCTTCTTCACTCTCCCCCTCCCTCCTCGTCTTACTTCCCTCCCCCTTCTCCTGTTCCCTCGTCTCTCTCCCCCTCCCTCCTCAATCTTCTTCTCTCCCCCCTCCCTCCTCGTCTTCTTCCTCTCCCCCTCCTCCTCGTCACTTCTTCCCTTCTTTTTCCCTCCCTCTCGTCTTCTTCCTCTCCCCCTCTCTCTCTTCTCCCCCTCTCGTCTTCTTCTTCTCCCCCCTCCTCCTCGTCTTCTTCCTCTCCCCTCCCCTCTATCTTCTTCCTCTCCCCCTCCCTCCTCGTCTTCTTCCCTCTCCCCCTCCCTCCTCGTCTTCTCCCCACTCCTTCGTCTTCTCCCCCCCCTCCTCGTCTTCTCCCCCTCCCTCCTCAGTCTTCTTCTCTCCCCCTCCCTCCTACGTCTTCTTCCTCTCCCCCTCCCTCCTCGTCTTCTTCTCCCTCCCTCTCGATCTTCTTCCCCATCTCCCCCTCCCTCTTCGATCTTCTTCCTCTCCCCCTCCCTCCTCGTCTTCTCACCTCTCCCCCCTCCCTCCTCGTCTTCTCCCCCCTCCCTCCCTCCTTCTTCTCCCTCTCCTCGTCTTCTCCCCCTCCTCGTCTTCTTCCTCTCCCCTTCTCGTCTTCTTCCTCTCCCCTCCCTCCTCGTCTTCTTAGCCTCTCCCCCTCCCTCCTCGATCTTCTTCCTCTCCCCCTCCCTCTCTCTTCTACCCCCCTCCCTCCAAAGTCTCCCCTCCTCCCTCCTCTCCCACCATCCTCCTCCCCGCTGTGTGTGTGTGTTGCGTGCGACTCACTAGCATAAATATAATCTTTATTTTCCCTGATTTAAAAAAACAAAACAACTCTTTTATGAATCACCAATTATAAACCTGGTGTTTAGCTGAAAACCATCGTATATCAGACCATATACCACAGGTATAAACAAAACATTACTATTTCTGTTCTAATTATGTTGTTAACCAGTTTATAATACAATAGGCACCTTGGGGGTTTGTGGTATATGTCCAATATACCTTAGACTGTATCCAGGCATATGTATATCCTTTGGTAAGCTGTTGCACTATGTATATGGCCAATTACCCGTAAGGGCTGTATCCGGCACTCATTATATTCCCTTGGCTGTCTCATCGCGAGCGAAAACTCTCAATGACCAATAGCTTCTCCCCCAGACCATCAGTCTGCTGAATGACACCACTAATCAACTCCTCTCAAAGATCATTATCAACAACTTTCAACCACCATCATCAAATACCATCATCAACCACCACTATCAACTACCATCATCAAATACCACTATCAGCTACCATCTTCATCATCAACTACCACCATTATCATCAGCCATTATCATCAAACCACCATCATCCACCACCACCATCATCAACCTCCAATCATCAACCTCCATCATCATCCACCATCATCAACCACCATCATCATCCGCCATCATCAACTTACCATCATCATCCCACCATCATCATCCACCATCATCAACTCCTACTTTCAACCCCAACTCTTCTTGGTCCTCCGTCTCTCTCCAGCTGTAATACCTATTAATGCCACTGGTGTCGCCAAAACCCCTAATTTCACAGCTCCGGTTCAGTGATTTTAATATATTACATTTTTTGTCTTTAAATCTTTTATATTTAATTATGAGCTATCCCAATATTTGGCGTTCCCCGAATTACCAAACGGTAATATTAACCAACCTCACGTCTGTGATTACCCTATCTTCTTCCCACTATACACAAACCACAATGACTCTCAGTCCTCCCTATCTCTTCCCCTTCAAATCAGTTTTCCGTCCTCTGTGTCCCGGACGGCGAACGCTATTCCTCCAACACCGTCTGCCTATTTACTAACAACTCTTTATACAAAGATGAGTGAGCTGTCACCCTCACGTGTATCTCTTCATTGACGGGACGCTACTGCCGTTCCACTAAACCAATTTCCTCCTCTTAACATATCCTTTCCACTACCACTCTCATAGCGATAGGTCCTGTAGTCCCACTAACCACTAACTCTTGGAACCCAGTAGGGAGACCAGCAGATGAGGTCCTCTGTCCACTAACCACTAACTCATGATCGACCTTTTCTCCCACTTCTAAAAGTATAGTCCCCTGCTACCATCCACTCCCATACGGTGGCCTATGGTTCCCTACATCCACTAACCACTAACTCATAGACAGGTAACGAGACCAATGATGGGTCCCCTGCTACAGTCCACCTAACCACTAACTCACTTAGACAGGTATGGAGACCAATGATAGGTCCCCTGCTACAGTCCACTAACCATAACTCATAGACAGGTAAGGAGACCACACTACATCCCCTGCTGCAATCCACTACCACTACTCATATAGTTCCTCCACACTCGCTCAGACATAAGCCGCGTATCCTCTTCTGTCCACTATTCCTAGACTAGGACGGTCTGCTACGTCCCCCCCACTAACTCATAACTAACATTAGTCCCTGCTTCACAATTCCACTAACCACTATAACTCATAGACAGGTCAAATGGATCACGTTAGCGTTAGTTTCACACCTACACTGCACATTTGTCCAATAAAATCTCTCTTTTCTTTTCAAAACTTTTCCATTTGAGTAAACTGTTTCCTTATTGCAAAAACCTAATAACAGTTCCTATAGAACCAGGTGGGAAATACCATTGTTAATGTTTTTTTCATTTATTTCGTAATATGGACTGTATCCTGTAGCCCAGGCAGGACCAATGTGTTGGGTGGTGTCTATCTATGGATTGAATAAGTTTGCCAATACACTTGAATAGTTGCTGTAGCAACAGTGTACTAATTCGTTCCAGAGGGGGTGACTCCCGGGATGGAGGACCACTACTGCAGCGTCTGCTTTGTGAGAGTGTTAATCGTGGTAGAAGTCGGACTTCATCAAGATCAAAGAACAACTGGGGAGATGACGATGTGTGTCTGTGTGTGGATTAAGGTGTGTCTGTGTGTGAGGGAGTTAGGTGTGTCTGTGTATGAGGATTTAAGTGTCTCTCCACAGTGTGTGAAGTTTGGTGTGTCTGGTGTGTGAGGAGTTAGGTGTGTCTGTGTTGCAGGGGAGTTAAGGTGTGGCTCTGTGTGTGAGGAGTTAAGGTGTGTCTGGTGTGAGGGGTTAAGGTGTATTGTGTTGAGGAGTTAGGTGTGTCTGTGTGTTGTGTTCTGTGTGTGGGATTAAGGTGTGTCTGTGTGTGGGGGTTCAGAGTGTGTCTGTGTGTGAGGGAGTTAAAGGTGTGTCTGTGGGTGAGGGAGTTTTGGTGTGTCTGGTGTGTGAGGGAGTTAAGGTGTGTCTGTGTGTGTGAGGGAGTTAAGGTGTGTCTCGTGTGTGAGGGAGTTAAGGTGTGTCTGGTGTGAGGGGGGTTAAAAGGTGTGTCTGGTGTGTGAGGATTAAGGTGTGTCTGTGTGTGAGGGGGTTAAGGTGTGTCTGGTGTGTGAGGGTTAAGTGTGTCTGGTGTGTGGAGTTAAGGTGTGTCTGTGTGTGAGGGAGTTAAGGTGTTCTGTGTGTGAGGGAGTTAAGGTGTGTCTGTTGTGTTAGAATGTGTCTTGTGTGAGGGAGTTAGTATGTCTGGTTGATATTTTGTTTTAATTTGTCTTTGGTTTTTCTGTTTAGGGGCTAAGGTGTGTCTGGTGTGTGGGGGTTTTTTTTGGGTTGAATGTGTTCTGTGTTGAGGATTAAGGTGTGTCTGGTGTGTGGGGAGTTAAGGTGTGTCTGTGTGTGAGGAGTTAAGGTGTGTCTGTGTGTGGGGGAGTTAGGTGTGTCTGTGTGGGAGTTGGGTGTGTCTGGTTTGGTTTTTTTCTTTTAGGTTATGTGTCTGGTTTGTTTAATGTTCTTTAAGGTGTGTCTGTGTGGGGGAGTTAAGGTGTGTCTGGTGTGTGGGAGTTAAGGTGTGTCTGGTGTGTGAGGAGTTTTGGTGTGTCTGGTGAGAGTTAAGGTGTGTCTGGTGTTTTTTTTGTGGTTTGTTCTTGTTGATTTTTTCTGTGTTGGGGGGTTGCAAGGTGTGTCTGTGTGTAGGGTTAAGGTGTATTGGTGTGTTAGGAGTGTGTCTGGTGTGTGAGGGGGTTAAGGTGTGTCTGTTGTGCGGGGGAGTTAAGGTATGTCTGTGTGAGGGAGTTAAAATGTTCTGTGTGGGATTAAGTGTTGTCTGTGTGGTTATTGTGTCTGTGTGATTAGTGTGTCTGGTGTGATTATTGTCTGTGTCTGGGAGTTAGTGTGTCTGTGTGGGGAGTTAAGGTGTCATCTAGTGTGTGAGGGAGTTAAGGTGTGTCTGGTGTGAGGGGGGTTAAGGTGTGTCTGGTGTGTGAGGGAGTTCGGGTGTGTCTGTGTGTTTGTTCTGGTGTGTGAGGAGTTAAGGTGTGTGTCTGGTGTGTGAGGTTAAGGTGTCTCTGGTGTGGGGTTAAATGTGTTCTGTGTGGGGGGGAGTTAAGGTGAGTCTGTGTGTGAGGAGTTAAGGTGTGTGTCTGTGTGTGGGGAGTTAGGTGTGTGTCTGTGTATGAGGGATTTAAGGTGTGTCTGTGTATGAGGGATTTAAGGTGTTTCTGGTATGAGGAGTTAAGGTGTGTCTGGTGTGCAAGGGAGTTAAGGTGTGTCTGGTGTGTGGGGAGTTAAGGTGTGTCTGGTGTGTGAGGGGAGTTAAGGTGTGTCTGGTGTGTGAGGGAGTTAAGGTGTGTCTGGTGAGGGAGTTAAAAAGGGTGTGTCTGTGAGGGGGTTAAGGTGTGTCTGTGTGAGGGAGTTATGGTGTGTCTGGTGTGTGAGGGGGTTAAGGTGTGTGTCTGGTGTGTGAGGGAGTTAAGGTGTGTCTGGTGTGTGGGAGTTAAGGTGTGTCTGGTGTGTGAGGGGTTGGGTGTGTCTGTGTGAGGTTAGGTGTGTGTCTTGTGTAGGGATTAGGTGTGTCTGTGTGTGATTATTTTGTTGGGGAGTTAGGTGTGTCTGTTGTGTTTAAGTGTGTCTGTTGGAGTTAAGGTGTTCTTTGTGTTGGTGTGTGTCTGGTGTGTGAGGGAGTTAAGGTCATGTCTAATTGTGTGAGGAGTTAAGGTGTGTACCAAGTATGTGGGGGGTTAGGTGTGTCTGTCTGAGGGAGTTAAGGTGTGTCTGTGTGAGGGATTAGGTGTATCTATGTGTAGCTAAGTCAAAATATTGTTTTTTCTTTTTGTGTCTGGTGTGTGAGTTTAGTTTCTTTTTATGTGTCTCTTGAGGATTAGGTTTTTGTTGGTGTGTCTGTTGAGTTGGTGTTCTTTGTTTGTGTGTCTGGTGTGAGGTTAAGGTGTGTCTGTGTGTGGGGAGTTAGGTGTGTCTGTGTGAGGGATTAGGTGTGTCTGTGTGTGAGGATGTTGTTCTTGTTGGTTATGTGTCTGGTGTGAGGGGAGTTAAGGTGTGTCTGTGTGTGTGAGGGAGTTAAGGTGTGTCTGATGTGTGAGGGTTAAGGTGTGTCTGTTTGAGTTGGTGTGTCTGTGTTGAGGGTTAGGTGTGTCTTGGGAGTTAAGGTGTGTCTGGTCTGTGAGAGAGTTAAGGTGTGTCTGGTGTGTGAGAGTTAAGGTGTGTCTGGTGTGAGGGAGTTAAGGTGTGTCTGTGTGAGGGTTAAGGTGTGTCTGTGTTGAGGGAGTTAAGGTGTGTCTGTGTGAGGGAGTTAAGGTGTGTCAATTTGTGTGTGGGAGTTAAGGTGTGTCTGTGTGTGAGGGTTAGGTGTGTCTGTTGCCAGAGGAGTTCAGGGGTGTGTCTGGTTAGGATTAAGTGTGTCTGTGTAATTAATTAAAATTCAATCTGGTGCTGAAGTTATGTTGTGTCTGTGTGTGAGGGAGTTAAGGTGTTCTGGTGTGAGGAGTTAAGGTGTGTCTGGTGTGTGAGGGAGTTTTGGTGTGTCTGTGTGTGAGGGAGTTAAGGTGTGTCTGGTGTGTGGGGGAGTTAAGGTGTGTCTGGTGTGTGGGGAGTTAAGGTGTGTCTGGTGTGTGAGGAGTTGAGGTGTGTCTGTCTGAGAATTAAGGTGTGTCTGGTGTGAGGGAGTTAAAGGTGTGTCTGTGTGGGGAGTTTTGGTGTGTCTGGTGTGGGGAGTTAAGGTGTGTCTGGTGTGTGGGGAGTTAAGGTGTGTCTGGTGTGTGGGGAGTTAAGGTGTGTCTGGTGTGTGGGGGGTTGAGGTGTGTCTGGTGTGGGAGTTAAGGTGTGTGCCATGTGTGGGGGTTATGTGTGTCTGTGTGTGAGGGGAGTTAGTTTTTTGTGTAGGGAGTTAAGGTGTGTCTGGTGTGGGGAGTTAAGGTGTGTTTGTGTGAGGGAGTTAGTGTGTCTGTGTGTGGGGAGTTGGGTGTGTCTGTGTGAGGAAGTTATGGTGTGTCTGTGTGTGGGAGTTAAGGTGTGTCTGTGTATGTGGGATTTAAGGTGTGTCTGTGTGTATTTAAGGTGTGTGTTTTGGGGGTTAGGTGTGTCTGGTATGAGGAGTTAAGTGTCTCTGGTGTGTGAGGGAGTTAAGGTGTTTAATCTGGTGGTAGTGAGGGAGTTAAGGTGTGTCTGGTGTGTGAGGGAGTTAAGGTGTGTCTGGTGTGTGAGGGAGTTAAGGTGTGTCTGGTGTGTGGGGAGTTAAGGTGTGTCTGTGTGTGGGAGTTAAGGTGTGTCTGTGTGAGGGAGTTAGGTGTGTCTGGTGTGTGTGAGTTAGTGTATGGTGTGAGGGAGTTAAGGTGTGTCTGGTGTGTGGGAGTTAAGGTGTGTCTGGTGTGTGCAAGTTAAGGTGTCTGGTGTGTGTGGGAGTTAAGGTGTGTCTGGTGTGTGTGAGGAGTTAAGGTGTGTCTGTGTGTGAGGGAGTTAAGGTGTGTCATCTGGTGTGTGAGGGAGTTAAGGTGTGTCTGGTGTGTGAGGGGAGTTAAGGTGTGTCTGTGTGTGAGGGAGTTAAGGTGTGTCTGTGTGAGGGGGTTTGGTGTATCTGGTGTGTGGGGAGTTATGGTGTGTCTGGTGTGTGAGGAGTTAAGGTGTGTCTGTGGTGTGGGGAGTTTTGGTGTGTCTGTGTGAGGAGTTAAGGTGTGTCTGTGTATGAGGGAGTTGGTGTGTCTGTGTGGGGGAGTTTTGGTGTGTCTGGTGTGTGGGGAGTTAAGGTGTGTCTGGTGTGTGTGGGAGTTTTGGTGTGTCTGTCTGAGGGAGTTAAGGTGTGTCTGGTGTGTGAGGGAGTTAAGGTGTGTCTGTGTGAGGGAGTTTTGGTGTGTCTGGTGTGTGAGGGTTTGTGTGTCTGGTGTGGGGAGTTAAGGTGTGTCTGTGGTGTGTAGGGGAGTTAAGGTGTGTCTGTGTGTGAGGAAGTTAAGGTGTGTCTGGTGTGCAAGGAAGTTAAGGTGTGTCTGGTGTGGCAGGGGAGTTAAGGTGTGTCTGGTGTGCTGGGAGTTGGAGTGTGTGTCTGTCTGGGGAGTTGGAGGTGTGTCTGGTGTGGGGAGTTAAGGTGTGTCTGTGTGGCAGAGGAGTTAAGGTGTGTCTGGTGTGAGGGTTAAGGTGTGTCTGGTGTGTGAGGAGTTAAGGTGTGTCTGGTGTGTGAGGGGAGTTAAGGTGTGTCTGGTGTGTGAGGGAGTTAAGGTGTGTCTGTGTGTGTAGGGGAGTTAAGATTGTGTCTGTGTGTTAGGGGAGTTAAAGGTGTGTCTGTGTGTGAGGGGAGTTAAAGGTGTGTCTGGTGTGTGGGATTTTGGTGTGTCTGTGTGAGGGAGTTAAGGTGTGTCTGTGTGTGGGGGAGTTGGGGTGTGTCTGTGTGTGAGGGGTTGGGTGTGTCTGTGTGTGTGGGAGTTAAGGTGTGTCTGTGTGTGTGAGGGGTTAAGGTGTTCTGGTGTGTGAGGGGTTTTGGTGTGTCTGTGTGTGAGGGAGTTAAGGTGTGTCTGGTGTGTGAGGGAGTTAAGGTGTGTCTGTGTGTGGGGGAGTTAAGGTGTGTCTGGTGTGTGAGGGAGTTAAGGTGTTTCTGGTGTGTAGGGAGTTAAGGTGTGTCTGGTGTGTGAGGGAGTTATGGTGTGTCTGTGTGTGAGGGAGTTAAGGTGTGTCTGGTGTGTGAGGGAGTTTTGGTGTGTCATTTGTGTGAGGATTAAGGTGTGTCTGTGTTGGGAGTTAAGGTGTGTCTGTGTGAGGGAGTTAAGGTGTGTCTGGTGTGTGGGAGTTAAGGTGTGTCTGGTGTGTGGGGAGTTAAGGTGTGTCTGGTGTGTGAGGGAGTTAGGTGTCTGGTGTGTGGGGGTTAAAGGTGTGTCTGGTGTGTGAGGGAGTTAAGGTGTGTCTGGTGTGTGGGGAGTTAAGGTGTGTCTGTGTGTTGAGGGAGTTAAGGTGTGTCTGTGTGGGGAGTTGGGTGTGGGTATATTTGGGGAGTTTCTCCCATTCTTCTCTGCAGATCCTCTCAAGCTCTGTCCAGGTTGGATGGGCGTCGCTGCACGGCTATTTTCACGTCTCTTCAGAGATGTTTGATCAAGTTCAAGTCCGAATCAGCCTGGGCCCCTCCAAACATTCAGAGACTTGTCCACGAATGCCCAGCTGGAAAGCGTCTGGAGAAACCTGCAACACAGTGAAGCATGTTGGTGGCAGCATCCATGCTGTGTGGATGTTTTCGAGCGTCAGGGACTGGGAGACTGAGTCAGGATCGAGGACAGAGAGATCATTAATAAAACCTGCTCCCAGGTGAGTTTCAACCTCAGACTGCCGGTTTACCTTCCAGCAGACTTCTGTGCACGGCAAGACAACACAGGAGTGGCTTGAGGACAAGTCTGGGAGAAGTATGGCCAGGTGGCCCAGCCAGAGCCCGACTTAACCCGATCGGGCATCTGGAAGACGTGAAAATAGCTGTGCAGCGCGCTCCCCATCCAACCCGACAGAGCTTGAGAGATCTGCAGAGATGAATGGAAAAAATAAATACAGGTGTGCCAAGCTTGTAGCGTCATACCCAAGAAGACTCAAGGCTGTAATCAGCTGCCAGGTGCTTCAACAAAGTACTGAGTAAAGGGACTACTTAACTACAAAACACTGTTTTTGCTTTGTCATTATAGGGTATTTTGTGTAGATTGATGAGGAGAAAAAAACAATTTAATCAATTTGAGAATAAGGCTGTAATGTAACCAAAATGTGTAAAAAGTCAAGAGGTCTGAATGCTTTCGAATGCGAGTACACGCGGCTGGGAATGCTGTTTCAGCCATCAGCATCCAGGACCCAGACTAGCCTGTTTATAATAAATATGAATGCAGAATCACTGATCTGCAAATACAACTGACCGTCTCACTATGGAATCCAAGCTCAGTGAATTTACAGCGCCTCCAGCGTGTGTGTGTGTGTGTGTGTGTGTGTGTGTGTGTGTGTGTGTGTGTGTCCAACTGTTCCATCAGGTTATGTTTGCTTCTCTGACCTTCTCTCAGCACTTCTCTGTAAGTTATGATGCACACACACACACACACACACACACACACACACACACACACACACACCCACACCCTGCACACACACACACACCCACACACTACACACACACACCCACACACACACCTGCAACACACACACCCACACACACCCACACACCACACACACCACACACACACACACACACACACACACACACACACCCACACACACACACACACACACACACACACACACCACACACACACCACACACACCACACACACCACACACACACACACACCACACCCACACACCACACACCCACACACCACACACATTACACACACACACACACACACACCCCACACACACACACACACACCACACACACACACCACCCCCACCACACACACACACACACACCCCACACACACACCCCCCACACACACACCACACCCCCACACACCACACACACCACACACCCCCCACACACCCCCCCCACACACCCCCCACACCACACCCCCCCCCCCCCCCACCACACACCTGCACCACACACCCCCCCCACACCACACCACACACCACACACCCACGCACACACACACACACACACACACACACCACACACACCACCCCACACACACACCAAAGTGTCCAAAACATCATTGAATCTTTACTGCATTAGTCAGTTCCAGCAGTGGGCTTTCAGTCATGTTATTAAATGGTTACTGCATTATGAGTCAGTTCCAAGGTGGGCTTTAGTCATGGTAGTAATTGGTATTGAGTCGGTCCGGGTGGGCTTTAGTATGACGTAAACAGTTTACTGCGTGCGGTCAGGTTATAGCGGGTGGGCTTTAGTCATGTAGTAAATAGTTTACTGCATTGCGAGTCAGTTCAGCGGGTGGGCTTTAGTCATGTTGGTAAATAGTTTACTGCATTAACGGAAGTCAGCTCAGCGGGTGAGCTTCAGTCATGTTAGTAAATAGTTTGCTGCATTTGAGTCAGTTCCAGCGGGTGGGCTTTAGTCATGTTAGTAAATAGTTTACTGCATTAACGAGTCAGTTCCAGCGGGTGGGCTTTAGTCATGTATAAATAGTTTACTGCATTTAGTCAGCTGCTTAGGATTGGGCTTTAGTCATGTTAGTAAATAGTTTGCGTGCGTCGGATTACTTGAATTGGGCTTTAGTCATGTTAGTAAATAGTTTACTGCATTAACGAGTCAGTTCCAGCGGGTGGGCTTTAGTCATGGTGCACAGCGTAGTTTACTGCATTAACGAGTCAGTTCCATGGTGGGCTTTAGTCATGTAGTAAATAGTTTACCGTGTTGAGTCCTTCGGTGGGCTTTAGTCATGGTAGTAAATGTTTTGCATTAGCGATCAGCTCCAGCAGGTGGGCTTTAGTCATGTTAGTAAATAGTTTACTGCATTAACGAGTCAGCTCCAACGAGGTGGGCTTTAGTCATGGTATTAAATAGTTTACTGCATTAACGGAAGGTCAGTTATAGGGTTGGGCTTTAGTCATGTAGTAAATAGTTTACTGCATTATTGAGTCAGCTCCTTTGGGCTTTAGTCATGTTAGTAAATAGTTTACTGCATTAACGAGTCAGTTCCAGCGGGTGGGCTTTAGTCATGTTAGTAAAATAGTTTACTGCGTGCCGAGTCCAGTTCCGGTGGGCTTTAGTCATGTTAGTAAATAGTTTACTGCATTAATGAGTCAGGTTCATTGGTGGGCTTTAGTCATGTTAGTAAATAGTTTACTGCATTAACGAAGTCCCAGTTCCAGCGGGTGGGCTTTAGTCATGGTAGTAAATAGTTGCATTAACGGAATTAGTTCAGCGGGTGGGCTTTAGTCATGTAGTAAATAGTTTACTGCATTATTGAGTCAGTTATAACGGGTGGGCTTTAGTCATGTT
>NW_025535962.1:0-74059 GCF_020615455.1 Coregonus clupeaformis | reverse complement strand
TTCAGTCCCAACATAACTATATAGAACCATTCAGTCCCAACATAACTATATAGAACCATTCAGTCCCAACATAACTATATAGAACCCTTCAGTCCCAACAGAACTATATAGAACCCTTCAGTCTCGGCCCAACAGAACTATATAGAACCCTTCAGTCCCAACAGAACTATATAGAACCCTTCGGAACCCTTCCAGTCCCAACAGAACTATATAGAACCCTTCAGTCCCAACAGAACTATATAGAACCCTTCAGTCCCAACAGAACTATATAGAACCCTTCAGTCCCAACATAACTATATAGAACCATTCAGTCCCAACATAACTATATAGAACCATTCAGTCCCAACATAACTATATAGAACCCTTCAGTCCCAACAGAACTATATAGAACCCTTCAGTCCCAACAGTAACTATATAGAACCCTTCAGTCCCAACAGAACTATATAGAACCCTTCAGAACCCTTCAGTCCCAACAGAACTATATAGAACCCTTCAGTCCCAACAGAACTATATAGAACCCTTCAGTCCCAACAGAACTATATAGAACCCTTCAGTCCCAACAGAACTATATAGAACCCTTCAGTCCCAACAGAACTATATAGAACCATTCAGTCCCAACAGAACTATATAGAACCTGTGACGTCACGAGAGGCTACACGGCTTTCAGCGGGATTGCTCAAGTAGTGCAAGGAGACAAGGTTCAAACAAAACAAGGATTTTATTAAAGGTCTTGGGAAATTAACGAAAATATAACAAAATTATGTTCTCTTGTGGCTCTTTAAGGGTTAACAGTTCAGGGATGTCTCTTCCACATCCAAAATCATAATTCTCACTCGCTCAGATAACTTTTCCCCAGCCTTACTGTAGTCCACGTTGCAGCTAGTGGCCAACCCAGCAAAAAGTCCTTCCAAATGTCTCTCACGTATTTCCACAGGTGCATATATCCAAAGGTGAGTATTTCCCAAAGGTAAGTATCTCCAAATCCTTATATTCCTCATGGAAGTGGACGTGCAGCACTCTTGTCCTCCAGAGAGCCCAGGTTGGAGACTGTGTCTCTTCACCCCCAAACCTTCAGCTCATCAGCTCCTCATTTGTTTCAGCTGCGTGGGAAGATTGGCCATAGAGGGGTGGGAGTTCCCGACCATACCAGCAGATGGAGCCATAGCTGTCTGGGTTTGCAGCCATCTCAGGGGGATGTAACGTCCCTCCAGGACACAGCCTCTCGTGACATCACACATCCCCCTCCTCGGGACCGACGTCCTCGTCGGGGTAAAGGCAGCGAAGAAGGCATCACGCCGGGAGAGGGCGTCCGCATTGCCGTGGTGCTTGCCAGCCCTGTGGACAACAGAAAAGTTAAACGGTTGCAAGCTCAAAACCATCTGGTTACTCTTCTTGACCCGCCTGGTTTCTGGCTCCCCTGGAGCCGGGATAAGTCCTGACGTGGCTGGGTTCGAGACCTTGGGGTCCTTTGGACGGGTTCTTCCCATTTGTGGTGGGGCCGCACTCCTGGGGTCTTTTCCGGGAAGCATTCAGCATCTCCGCTGTGGCCTGGTACTTTTCCACAGCTTCCACGGTCAGATCAGCCGTGGTCAAGGCCTGTTGACTGATGAACCGTTTTGCCTCATAAGGCAGGGCGCGTGAGGTAACGATCCACCACAACGGCCTCCACCACCGCCGCTGCTGTATTCCTCTGCGGATCCAGCCATTTCCTTGCGATTCGGACAAGTTCATGCATCTGCGCCCCGAGGAGGTTGGTCTGGTTGGAAGGTCCAGCTGTGAAAGCGCTGGGCCATACCAAACTTTGTGAGTCCATATCTGCTGAGGATCTCAGACTTCAGGGCATCATAGTCAGTAACCTGGTCAGGGCCCAGGTCCCGGACAGCATTCAGCGATTCCCCGGTTAGAAAGGGGGCTAACAGACCAACCCACTGTTGCTTGGGCCAGGCTTCCCTAGTGGCCGTGGCCTCAAATGCATGCAGGTATGCCTCAATGTCATCGGTAGCTCCCCATCTTAGATATAAAGTCACTTGCCTTTATTGGGCGGGTATTTTGGACCACCCTCTGTCTCTGCAACTGCAATTCCTCTGCCTTCAGAAGGTTGGCTTTCTTTTGCTCCTCCAAGAGAGCCACGTTTGCTTGCATCTGGGCTTGCTGGCCAGCAACAAGGGCTTTCAATATGTCCTCCATTTCAGTCGGCGGGGAGCCTACGGCCAACTTGGAAAACTGGGTGATCAAACCTTCGGTATCCTCCTCTGACATGCACTATTAACGCTTGAGCTTACCCGTATTCTCCACCATCTGTGACGTCACGAGAGGCTACACGGCTTTCAGCGGGATTGCTCAAGTAGTGCAAGGAGACAAGGTTCAAACAAAACAAGGATTTTATTAAAGGTCTTGGGAAATTAACGAAAATATAACAAAATTATGTTCTCTTGTGGCTCTTTAAGGGTTAACAGTTCAGGGATGTCTCTTCCACATCCAAAATCATAATTCTCACTCGCTCAGATAACTTTTCCCCAGCCTTACTGTAGTCCACGTTGCAGCTAGTGGCCAACCCAGCAAAAAGTCCTTCCAAATGTCTCTCACGTATTTCCACCGGTGCATATATCCAAAGGTGAGTATTTCCCAAAGGTAAGTATCTCCAAATCCTTATATTCCTCATGGAAGTGGACGGTGCAGCACTCTTGTCCTCCAGAGAGCCCAGGTTGGAGACTGTGTCTCTTCACCCCCAAACCTTCAGCTCATCAGCTCCTCATTTGTTTCAGCTGCGTGGGGAAGATTGGCCATAGAGGGGTGGAGTTCCCGACCATACCAGCAGATGGAGCCATAGCTGTCTGGGTTTGCAGCCATCTCAGGGGGATGTAACGTCCCTCCAGGACACAGCCTCTCGTGACATCACAAACCCTTCAGTCCCAACAGAACTACATGCTCCATACTGATCCAGCCAATCACTTTCTGGTTTTCACACAACCTGACCCATGAGCGTATCAGTATGGAGGGTCGAAGTGTATGCGTGTGCATTTTCCCAAACGTACACAGGAAAGGGAAACTTCAGTTTGTGGTTCCTGAGCACACTAATGTCTGAAACACCTCCCTATATACACACTGTTGCTTTTAGTTCTAGATTAATGAAGGTGACTGCCTTTGTCTGGCATGTTTTGGCTGTAGATGACAGATTAATGAAGGTGACTGCCTTGGCCTGGCATGTTTTGGCTGTAGATGACAGATTAATGAAGGTGACTGCCTGGCCTGGCATGTTTTGGCTGTAGATGACAGATTAATGAAGGTGACTGCCTGGCCTGGCATGTTTTGGCTGTAGATGACAGATTAATGAAGGTGACTGCCTGGCCTGGCATGTTTTGGCTGTAGATGACAGATTAATGAAGGTGACTGCCTTGGCCTGGCATGTTTTGGCTGTAGATGACAGATTAATGAAGGTGACTGCCTGGCCTGGCATGTTTTGGCTGTAGATGACAGATTAATGAAGGTGACTGCCTTGGCCTGGCATGTTTTGGCTGTAGATGACAGATTAATGAAGGTGACTGCCTTGGCCTGGCATGTTTTGGCTGTAGATGACAGATTAATGAAGGTGACTGCCTGGCATGGCATGTTTTGGCTGTAGATGACAGATTAATGAAGGTGACTGCCTGGCATGGCATGTTTTGGCTGTAGATGACCGATTAATGAAGGTGACTGCCTGGCATGGCATGTTTTGGCTGTAGATGACAGATTAATGAAGGTGACTGCCTTGGCCTGGCATGTTTTGGCTGTAGATGACAGATTAATGAAGGTGACTGCCTTGGCCTGGCATGTTTTGGCTGTAGATGACAGATTAATGAAGGTGACTGCCTGGCCTGGCATGTTTTGGCTGTAGATGACAGATGTAACACTATGCACCATCAAGCACCATATTCATAGTATTATGATCTCGGACACCCAGAACTAAAATCTTGCATAGTTGCGTCAGATGCTCCATTTATGTCACATAGTCTGTCAAGAGATTCATATTATTGTGCTCTGTTGTTTATTCACTAGGAACCAAACACACGTACAGAGGTTTATTCACTAGGAACCAAACACACGTACAGAGGTTTATTCACTAGGAACCAAACAGAACCAAACGAAAGCAGACAGATGCAAACCAAACGAAACTGGGAGGGACCTACCTGAATTTGTCCAATAAAAACTCTTGAATTGAATACACCCCAGGTCAGGCAGGTCAGAGTTGAAACGCCAGACTCAGTAGACTCCATAAGAATTACTACACATAGTTGGCCGCTTAACGTACTTCTGGCAAAGATGACATTGTCACACCACACCAATTGGTTTCAATCAGTCATTCATCCTAACCAAATCTATATGCACACGTTCTAAGCATCTGAGTCCCGTTTTTGTTTAGGCTGTAGTGAAGCCGGCTGGTTTTCCATCAGAGGGTTGCTTGTCTCGGCATTATTCCCTCCTCCATAACAGGCGAGGAAACATTCAGCAGCTGGTTTGAATCACAGTGTTGGATCGAATTTGTGCTCTCTGAGCGTCCGTCCAGCTTCTTACAGGAAGTCAACCATGCATACTTTACATCTCTGGTTCTGCTTGGTCTCAGACGTCACTGAGGAAAGGTATTTACATCACTGGTTCTGCTTGGTCTCAGACGTCACTGAGGAAAGGTATTTACATCACTGGTTCTGCTTGGTCTCAGACGTCACTGAGGAAAGGTATTTACATCACTGGTTCTGCTTGGTCTCAGACTTCACTGAGGAAAGGTCTTTATCTCTCTGGTGTTGCTTGGTCTCAGACTTCACTGAGGAAAGGTCTTTACATATCTGGTTCTACTTGGCCCAAGCAATGAGAAATGTTCTTAGAAAAATAATGTCACTGAGTTCAGTTCTTCATTATTGCCTGGTGATCTTTTGCATTACAATCTGTAAAGTTGGCGGATTTATTTGGGGTATTTTTTTACTAGCATCTTTGAGTTGAGAACAGTTTAAAGTTTAAAGTCTTCTTGACATTAGCCCTGTTCCAGAACATCAAATCCATGATGCATTGTGGGTACATTGTGACCGACTGATCTATAAATAATAATGAGTAGTTATTTATGTTGAAAAGTGATTTGTAGATCAGTCAGTCGCGACCCGCCTGCAATGCTGCCCCCCACCCCCACCTGACCTCTGACCCTCAAGCTCAACTCTCCTGTCCCTGCCCCTACAGGTTTGAGAGATGAAGACTTCAAGATGGTGGCAGCGATGTTCCATCAGCAGCTTCCTGTTAGGGGTGTGGCTTCCTGTCTGCATCCTGGCCCTGACCACGCCCCCTCCCCAGGGCATCGTCTCCCCCAAACCCCAGAACGACCGGCTGCAGTTTCGTCTGGTGGGGTACCCCCGGAAGCACAATGAGGGGCGCATCGAGGTCTTCTACAAGGGAGAGTGGGGGACCATCTGTGATGACGACTTCTCTCTTTCCAACGCCAACGTCCTCTGTCGCCAGCTGGGCTTCGTCTCCGCTACGGGGTGGACACATAGCGCCAAGTACGGCAAGGGCCTAGGTGAGCTATAACACTGTCATAGAGCAGTTATTACACGTTTATAAGACCATTCATAAGCACGAAGGATGGACACACAGCACCAAGTAAAGCAAAGGCCAAGGTCAGTAATATTAATGTAACTGTTATATAGAGGCTCTATCATATGTGAGTTACAGACCTGTCAGAGAGCAGCTATTAGAAGACCGTTCAACAGTACAGAACTCTATTAGAAGACCGTTCAACAGTACAGAACTCTATTAGAACACCGTTCAACAGTACAGAACTCTATTAGAACACCGTTCAACAGTACAGAACTCTATTAGAACACGTTCAACAGTACAGAACTCTATTAGAACACCGTTCAACAGTACAGAACTCTATTAGAACACCGTTCAACAGTACAGAACTCTATTAGAAGACCGTTCAACAGTACAGAACTCTATTAGAACACCGTTCAACAGTACAGAACTCTATTAGAACACCGTTCAACAGTACAGAACTCTATTAGAACACCGTTCAACAGTACAGAACTCTATTAGAACACCGTTCAACAGTACAGAACTCTATTAGAACACCGTTCAACAGTACAGAACTCTATTAGAACACCGTTCAACAGTACAGAACTCTATTAGAACACCGTTCAACAGTACAGAACTCTATTAGAACACCGTTCAACAGTACAGAACTCTATTAGAACACCGTTCAACAGTACAGAACTCTATTAGAACACCGTTCAACAGTACAGAACTCTATTAGAACACCGTTCAACAGTACAGAACTCTATTAGAACACCGTTCAACAGTACAGAACTCTATTAGAACACCGTTCAACAGTACAGAACTCTATTAGAACACCGTTCAACAGTACAGAACTCTGTTAGAACACCGTTCAACAGTACAGAACTCTATTAGAACACCGTTCAACAGTACAGAACTCTATTAGTACACCGTTCAACAGTACAGAACTCTATTAGAACACCGTTCAACAGTACAGAACTCTATTAGAACACCGTTCAACAGTACATAACTCTATTAGAACACCGTTCAACAGTACAGAACTCTATTAGAACACCGTTCAACAGTACAGAACTCTATTAGAACACCCGTTCAACAGTACAGAACTCTATTAGAACACCGTTCAACAGTACAGAACTCTATTAGAACACCGTTCAACAGTACAGAACTCTATTAGAACACCGTTCAACAGTACAGAACTCTATTAGAACACCGTTCAACAGTACAGAACTCTATTAGAACACCGTTCAACAGTACAGAACTCTAGTAGAACACCGTTCAACAGTACAGAACTCAAACGCTAGAGAATGCATTGGTTTACAGTGAACGTGCACAGTACATTATTCTCCATGCTGTGTTATGGTTGACCAACGTGACTGATTGTCTATTCTCTATGCAGGGAAGATCTGGCTGGATAATGTGCAGTGTAACGGAGGAGAAGAGCATTGAGCTGTGTAAGTCTCGTGGCTGGGGCAACAGTGACTGCACACACGATGAGGACGCTGGAGTCATCTGCAAGGACGAGAGGCTTCCTGGATTTGTCAACTCCAACGTCATCGATGTAAGGCATTGCAATTGCTTACATTGTCATGCAGTAGCAGGGTTGGGGGGTCAATTACATTTCAATCCCAGTCAATTTAGGAAGTTCACTGGAATCCCAATTCTAATTCTATTCTATGCTTTTGAATGAAGAATATTTTGAATTGGAATTGGCTTTACCCATAGGCCTCTGGTAAAAAATAGTGCACTATATAGGGAATAGGGTATATATGATATAGGGAATAGGGTATCTGGGAATAGGGTAAATAGGGAATAGGGTATCTGGGAATAGGGTATCTGGGAATAGGGTATCTGGGAATAGGGTAAATAGGGTATATAGAACACAGCCCTTCTGATAACCAGGTGGCGAATCGCATCTCTGCATGTCTGGCCGACATATCAGTGTGGATGACGGATCACCACCTCAAGCTGAACCTCGGCAAGACGGAGCTGCTCTTCCTCCCGGGGAAGGACTGCCCGTTCCATGATCTCTCCATTACAGTTGACAACTCCGTTGTGTCCTCCTCCCAGAGTGCGAAGAGCCTTGGCATGACCCTGGACAACACCCTGTCGTTCTCCGCTAACATCAAGGCGGTGACCCGATCCTGTAGGTTCATGCTCTACAACATTCGGAGAGTACGACCCTGCCTTACACAGGAAGCGGCACAGGTCCTAATCCAGGCACTTGTCATCTCCCGTCTGGATTACTGCAACTCGCTGTTGGCTGGGCTCCCTGCCTGTGCCATTAAACCCCTACAACTCATCCAGAATGCCGCAGCCCGTCTGGTGTTCAACCTTCCCAAGTTCTCTCACGTCACCCCGCTCCTCCGCACACTCCACTGGCTTCCAGTTGAAGCTCACATCTGCTACAAGACCATGGTGCTTGCCTACGGAGCTGTGAGGGGAACGGCACCTCCGTACCTTCAGGCTGTGATCAGTCCCTACACCCAAACGAGGGCATTGCGTTCATCCACCTCTGGCCTGCTGGCCCCCCAACCTCTGCGGAAGCACAGTTCCCGCTCAGCCCAGTCAAAACTGTTCGCTGCTCTGGCACCCCAATGGTGGAACAAGCTCCCCCACGACGCCAGGACAGCGGAGTCACTCACCACCTTCCGGAGACACTTGAAACCCCACCTCTTTAAGGAATACCTGGGATAGGATAAAGTAATCCTTCTACCCCCCTTACCCCACCCCCCAAAGAAATAAATAAATAAAAACATATTGTAAAGTGGTTATCCCACTGGCTATAGGGTGAATGCACCAATTTGTAAGTCGCTCTGGATAAGAGCGTCTGCTAAATGACGTAAATGATACAGGGAGTCATTTGAGACGTAGCTGTATGAGCTGTTGCCCTGGAAGCAGTCTGCTGTAGGAGCTGTTGCCCTGGAAGCAGTCTGCTGTAGGAGCTGTTGCCCTGGAAGCAGTCTGCTGTAGGAGCTGTTGCCCTGGAAGCAGTCTGCTGTAGGAGCTGTTGCCCTGGAAGCAGTCTGCTGTATGAGCTGTTGCCCTGGAAGCAGTCTGCTGTAGAAGCTGTTGCCCTGGAAGCAGTCTGCTGTAGGAGCTGTTGCCCTGGAAGCAGTCTGCTGTAGGAGCTGTTGCCCTGGAAGCAGTCTGCTGTAGGAGCTGTTGCCCTGGAAGCAGTCTGCTGTAGAAGCTGTTGCCCTGGAAGCAGTCTGCTGTATGAGCTGTTGCCCTGGAAGCAGTCTGCTGTAGAAGCTGTTGCCCTGGAAGCAGTCTGCTGTAGGAGCTGTTGCCCTGGAAGCAGTCTGCTGTATGAGCTGTTGCCCTGGAAGCAGTCTGCTGTAGGAGCTGTTGTCCTGGAAGCAGTCTGCTGTAGGAGCTGTTGCCCTGGAAGCAGTCTGCTGTAGGAGCTGTTGCCCTGGAAGCAGTCTGCTGTAGGAGCTGTTGCCCTGGAAGCAGTCTGCTGAATGAGCTGTTGCCCTGGAACCAGTCTGCTGAATGAGCTGTTGCCCTGGAAGCAGTCTGCTGAATGAGCTGTTGCCCTGGAAGCAGTCTGCTGAATGAGCTGTTGCCCTGGAAGCAGTCTGCTGAATGAGCTGTTGCCCTGGAAGCAGTCTGCTGTAGGAGCTGTTGCCCTGGAAGCAGTCTGCTGTATGAGCTGTTGCCCTGGAAGCAGTCTGCTGAGGAGCTGTTGCCCTGGAAGCAGTCTGCTGAATGAGCTGTTGCCCTGGAAGCAGTCTGCTGTAGGAGCTGTTGCCCCTGGAAGCAGTCTGCTGGAATGAGCTGTTGCCCTGGAAGCAGTCTGCTGTAGGAGCTGTTGCCCTGGAAGCAGTCTGCTGAATGAGCTGTTGCCCTGGAAGCAGTCTGCTGTAGAAGCTGTTGCCCTGAAGCAGTCTGCTGATGTATGTCTGGGTTCATATCTTACTGAACCGACCATAACAGGAAAGGACTGCAGGTCAATATAACATGCTACTTATTTCCTGGTGGGTTGATCGAGCTGCGTGGCCTTTGGTGATGCACTATAGAGCCCTATACTACAGTTTACAATTACACTCTCACAGATCATTCACTATGTCAAGTAACATGGCCATGTCATAAGTTAACCACCAGTGAGTGACTGTCCAACTGAGGAAGCACAGTTGTAGTGTTGAAAAGCACATAGGTGCCAGACAGCCAGTCTTCTTCCATTTGCTCTCTCTCTCTCTCTCTCTCTCTCTCTCTCTCTCTCTCTCTCTCTCTCTCTCTCTCTCTCTCTCTCTCTCTCTCTCTCTCTCTCTCTCTCTCTCTCTCTCTCTCTTCTCTCTCTCTCTCTCTCTCTCTCTCTCTCTCTCTCCTCTCTCTCTCTCTCTCTCTCTCTCTCTCTCTCTCTCTCTCTCTCTCTTCTCTCTCTCTCTCTCTCTCTCTCTCTCTCTCTCTCTTCTCCTTCCTACAGTTACTGGTTTGAGGTGAGGAGGGTAAAATATTAGGGTGCGTCCCAAATAGCACCCTATTCCCTTTTATAGTGCACTACTTTTGACTTTTTGATAGTAGTGCACGTGGGAATAAGGTTCCATTTGGAACGCAGCCTTAGACTGGGGGCCTTACCTCCAGGACTCTGGGTTTTACTGTTCTGCCTTCTGATTGGATGGTTAGATCAGGATGGAAATACAGTCTGTCTTTCAAGCTGCTGATTGGACAGTTAAAACTAAAGAAGAGCTTTCATAAGAGTTAGGGTTTTGAAAAGAAAAGCTTTTCGTAAACGGAATTCCTCCTCCTCCCCCCCCTCTCCTCCTGTTCCTCCTCCTCCTCCCCCTCCCTCTCCTCGTGTGTCCTCCTCCCCCTCCCTCTCCTCGTGTGTCCTCCTGTTCTTCCTCCCCCCCCTCTCCTCCCTCTCCTCCCCTAACCCTCCTCCTCTCTGTGTTCCTATGGCCTGACTCCTCCTCTGTCCAATGTGGCGAACAGACAACAAACCAGGAGTTCAGCCAACTCCTCTTCCACCCACTCACTCTGATCTGACTCAATGCAATGCAACGCAGCCTGGGAATCAAGAAACCACAGTCACAATCGTTCCTATTGCTGCCTTTAGTCACAACCAGTTACTATTACTGCCTTTAGTCAACCAGTTACTATTACTGCCTTTAGTCAACCAGTTACTATTACTGCCTTTAGTCACAACCAGTTACTATTACTGCCTTTAGTCAACCAGTTACTATTACTGCCTTTAGTCAACCAGTTCCTATTACTGCCTTTAGTCAACCAGTTACTATTACTGCCTTTAGTCAACCAGTTACTATTACTGCCTTTAGTCACAACCAGTTACTATTACTGCCTTTAGTCACAACCAGTTACTATTACTGCCTTTAGTCAACCAGTTACTATTACTGCCTTTAGTCAACCAGTTACTATTACTGCCTTTTAGTCAACCAGTTACTATTACTGCCTTTAGTCAACCAGTTACTATTACTGCCTTTAGTCAACCAGTTACTATTACGCCTTTAGTCACAACCAGTTACTATTACTGCCGTTAGTCAACCAGTTACTATTACTGCCTTTAGTAACAACCAGTTACTATTACTGCCTTTAGTCACAACCAGTTACTATTACTGCCTTTAGTCAACCAGTTACTATTACTGCCTTTAGTCAACCAGTTACTATTACTGCCTTTAGTCACAACCAGTTACTATTACTGCCTTTAGTCAACCAGTTACTATTACTGCCTTTAGTCACAACCAGTTACTATTACTGCCTTTAGTCACAACCAGTTACTATTACTGCCTTTAGTCAACCAGTTACTATTACTGCCTTTAGTCAACCAGTTACTATTACTGCCTTTAGTCACAGCCAGTTACTATTACTGCCTTTAGTCAACCAGTTACTATTACTGCCTTTAGTCAACCAGTTACTATTACTGCCTTTAGTCAACCAGTTACTATTACTGCCTTTAGTCAACCAGTTACTATTACTGCCTTTAGTCAACCAGTTACTATTACTGCCTTTAGTCAACCAGTTACTATTACTGCCTTTAGTCAACCAGTTACTATTACTGCCTTTAGTCAACCAGTTACTATTACTGCCTTTAGCCAACCAGTTCATATTACTGCCTTTAGTCAACCAGTTACTATTACTGCCTTTAGTCACAACCAGTTACTATTACTGCCTTTAGTCACAACCAGTTACTATTACTGCCTTTAGTCACAACCAGTTACTATTACTGCCTTTAGTCACAACCAGTTACTATTACTGCCTTTAGTCAACCAGTTACTATTACTGCCTTTAGTCAACCAGTGACTATTACTGCCTTTAGTCAACCAGTTACTATTACTGCCTTTAGTCAACCAGTTACTATTACTGCCTTTAGTCACAACCAGTTACTATTACTGCCTTTAGTCACAACTGTCACAATCCGGGTTAGAACTCCGGTCTCAGAAGTGTAGAGCTGGGGGTACTACCCTTAGCCACAGAGGAGATGTTGTAGGACCCAAATGAAACACCCAAGGCAATACTCCCAGGCAAGTAGATTTAATGTTCACAAAACAGGAGGCAAAAACAAAACAACTCCACGAGGGAGAAAAACAAACTAAAGATAACTTCAAAAACTTACTAGGACAGACACGGTGAGACAAAGCAGGAGACACACAGTCAGGACGCAATAACCAAGTGACAAACCAGGGGAAAACACACAGCTAAAATACACAAGGGGGAAACAAGGCACAGGTGACCTGGATAAGCTAATTAGGACACATGAGGAAGAACTAAGGCAAGGGGAACACAGCTGACCTCTAGAGGCCAGGAGACAAACAGGGGAAGCAGGAAGCTGACAGGACCCCCTCCTCTAGGAACGACTCTGACGTTCCTTCCAGAACACCCTGGCCCCAGGGTGCGAAAATCTCGGATCAACCCTGGGTCCAGGATGTCCCTGGCTGGAACCCAGGAGCGCTCCTCTGGCCCGTAGCCCTCCCAGTCCACCAGATACTGCAGAGAGTTCTGGACCCTCCGGGAGTCCAGTATCCGGCGGACTGTGTAGGCTGGCTGGCCGTCTATGATCCTGGGAGGTGGCGGGGGTCTGTGTGGGGGGGCAAAAGGAGAAGACAAGACAGGTTTAAGGAGTGAAACATGAAAAGTGGGGTTAACTCTAAGGGAGCGAGGCAGAACTAAAGCGATACGAAACAGGGTTAACCTTTCTAGCAATGCGGAAAGGGCCGATGTATCTCTGGGAAAGCTTCTTGGATTCGACCCGGAGGAGTTCTTAGTGGCCAACCAAACTCTCTGACCAGCTCGGAAACTAGGGACCGTCCGGGGCGGTGGCGATTAGCCTGACTTTGGTATCTCTGGGAGGTCCGAAGGAGGGTACACCTGGCCTTCTTCCAGGTCCGCCTACAGCGTTGGACAAAGCGCTGGGCCGAGGGAACACCAACTTGCGCCTCTTCCTCTGGAAATAATGGAGGGTTGTAACCGAACTGGCATTCGAAGGGGGACAATCCGGTGGCTGAGGACTGAGGGTGTTGTGGGCATATTCAGCCCAAATGATATAGGTGGCCCAAGACGGGGATTACTGGCCGCCATACACCGCGAGAGGGTGGTCTCCAGATCCTGATTAATCCGTTCCGTTTGGCCATTAGACTCTGGATGGAATCCTGACGATAGGCTGGCTGTGGCCCCAATAAGCCTGCAGAAGGCCCCCAAAACCGGGACGAGAATGGGGACCTCGGTCAGAGACCACGTCCAGGGGAATGCCAAATATCCGGAAGACATGGTTCGCGAGGAGCTCAGCAGTCTCCTTAGCCGAGGGCAGCTTGGGCAGGGAATAAACCGGGCAGCCCCTTCGAGAAACGGGTCTACCACCACAAGGATGACGGTGTTGCCCTGGGATAGAGGAAGTCCCGTAACAAAGTCCAGAGAAAGGTGTGACCATGGCCTTCGAGGAACAGGTAAGGGATGGAGCAGTCCCTGGGGGTCGCTGGCGTGTCGACTTTCCCTGGTTGCACACAGGGCAGGCCTCAACATAGACCTGCACGTCCTTCTTGATGGACGGCCACCAAAACCGCCGTCGGAGGAACTCCAGTGTGCGAGCACTGCCAGGATGGCATGTCAAGGGCGACTCATGACCCCACTGCAAGACGCGGGCCCGAACCGAGGAACGTACAGGCGACCGGCAGGACCACCGCCTGGATGGGCTCATGGGCAAGAGCTTCGTGCACCCTCTTTCTAGTTCCCACTGAAGAGGTGCGACGATCCTAGACCTCGGAATAATCGATGCCAAGGGCTTCTCTTGTACCTCCGGGAGAATAGACTCGAGACAGAGCATCCGGCTTGACGTTCTTGGTGCCAGGTCGGTAAGTCAGGAGGAACTGGAATCGATTAAAGAAAAGGGACCATCGTGCTTGCCGAGGGTTCATCCGCTTAGCCTGTTGGAGATATTCCAGGTTCTTGTGGTCTGTGAGAACCTGGAAAGGGTGCTGAGCCCCCTCAAGCCAATGGCGCCACTCTTCCAAGGCCAGTTTTACCGCAAGCAACTCTAGATCCCCCCACGTGGTAGTTGCGCTCGGCCTCAGACAGGCGGCGAGACATGAAGGCACAAGGGTGTAATCTCCCATCCGCACCCCTCTGTGACAGGACGGCTCCCACCCCCACCTCTGAGGCGTCCACCTCCACCACGAAAGGTCTCTCTGGGTCAGGGGTCACCAGAATCGGAGCAGAAGTGAAGCGGCGCTTGAGATCCTCGAAGGCCCCTGCTGCTTCCGGACCCCGCAGTGAATCTTGGTCCCTCCTCCCTTGGTAAGCGTCGTCAAGGGGGCTACCACCGAGCTGAAATTCTTGATGAACTTCCGATAGAAGTTAGAAAAGCCAATGAACCGTTGAACCTCCTTGACCGTGGCAGGTGTGCGGCCAATCGTGGACCGCCTTGACCTTCTTGGGATCCATCTCTAGGTGCCCGGGAGTGACAATAAACCCGAGAAACTGAGTCTGAGAAACATGAAATTCACACTTCTCAGGCTTAACGTGAGAGGTGATTGTCAAGGAGCCTCTGGAGAACCCGGCTAACATGCCCCTCATGTTCCTTCAGTGACCTCGAGAAGATGAGGATATCGTCCAGGTACACGGAAGACGAACAGATTAAGCATATCCCGGAGAACATCATTAATCAGGGCTTGGAATACTGCGGGGGCATTGGTGAGCCCGAACGGCATCACCCGATATTCATAGTGTCCCGTGGGCGTGTTGAACGCCCGTCTTCCATTCGTCTCCTGGCCGGATCCGCACGAGATGGTAAGCATTGCGGAGATCCAGCTTAGTAAAAATGGAAGCCCCTTGAAGCAGCTCAAAAGCAGTGGCCATGAGAGGAAGAGGGTATCGATTCGAACCGTGATCTTGTTGAGTCCCCGGTAATCAATACAAGGCCTCAGACCCCCGTCTTTCTTTTCAACAAAAGAAGCCCGCCCCCAGCCGGGGAAGTAGAGGCATAGATGAGGGCCGGCTGCCAAGGACTCCTTAATGTAGGTGTCCATAGCTGCGTGCTCGGGGGAGGACAAGGAAAAGATCCGACCTCTAGGAGGGCAGCACCCAGGAGTAGATCAATGGCACAGTCATAAGTGCGATGAGGCGGTAAGGCCGTAGCCGGGCCTTGCTGAACACTGCCTTGAACCGATGGTAAACACTGGGGACTCGGGAGACGTCAACAGACTCTTGAAACTGGGTACTAGGGGCTGAGGAACTCTGAAGCATGCAGGTGAGTTGGCAAGTGGGACCCCAGCTAAGAATGGTGCCAGTAGGCCAGTCGATCTGGGGATTATGTCTGCATAGCCAAGGGTGACCCAGGATAATAGGATACTCGGGAGAGTCAATGAGATAGAAGGTCTCCTCCTGCTGGTGTTGAGAGATGGTAAGTCGCAGGGACTGAGTCGCCTCAGTAACTTTTCCTGGTTCCAGAGGTCTGCCATCTAAGGCTGTAACTGCCTGGGGTTGAGGGAAGTAGTTGGGTAGGGATCTTAAGTTCCTTAGCCAAGGTTACATCCATAAAATCACCTGCGGCACCGGAATCGATCATAGCCTGGACCCGATGCTGGTGGCCCTCCCAGGACAGAGTGGCTGGAATAGCTAGGACCGCGTTAGTAGGAGGAGCTCTAATTTTCCCCATCACAACCCTCCTGTAGCTGAGGCGGACAGGCGTTTCCCGAAAGCTCGGGGCAAGTGGAGCGGAAGTGGCCGGCAACCCCGCAGTAGAGGCACCGACGCTCCCTCATGCGACGTTCCCTTTCGTTGGAAGAAAGCCTGGAACGGCCTAACTGCTGCTCTCCGGGGAATCCTGGGGCAGTTCAGGAGCCGGGGCAGCTCTGAATGACGGAGTCCAAACAGGAGAAACAGAGCTGCTCAGAGGAACTTGGGACTGAGACACCTGACGGCGAGCCGTTCTCCGCTCTCTTAGACGATTGTCCAGGCGGATGGCCAAGGCTATGAGGGGACTCGAGATCTTCCAGCTGGTTCACGGGTGGCTAACTCATCTTGAAGGGGCTCAGATAACCCTCCCTGAAAGCAGACCCTCAGCGCTTCATCATTCCATCCGCTCCTTGCTGCCATGGTTCGGAACTCAATGGCAAAATCTGCCGTAGCTTCGGGGGGCCCTGACGGAGAGACAGTAGGCGCTTGGAAGCCTCCCCCGCCCACTGACAGGATGATCGAACACCCGCTTGAACTCTTCTACAAATGCAGCGTGGGAGTCACAACAGGCCTCCTGGGACTGCCACACCGCAGAGGCCCAGGCGAGCGCCTTGTCTGAAAGAAGGGTAATGAGGTAGGCAATCTTGGAACGGTCTGTGGGAAAACTTGAGGGTTGGAGCTCGAAGGTGAGGGAGCATTGGGTGAGGAAACCCTGGCAAGAGCTTGGATCCCCAGAAAAGGGCTTGGGAGGTGGTAGTCGGGGCTCCGCCAACCGAGAAGGCCTGTCGTCACTGGGAGGTGACCGGGGGGAAGGGGGAGGACCAAGGAGGCGTTCAAAGAGCTGGTGAAGGGAACTCATCATTTCGGCCAGGAGTTGAGAATGTCTAGCCATCAGCTCCTCTTGTCGGCTGAGAACGGCTTCATGGCGCTGGAAAGAAGCCTCATGTCGAATGATCACCGCCAACAGGTCCTGGGAACTGAGTGTTTCTGGGTCCATGATTGACTTGGTTATTCTGTCACAATCCGGGTTAGAACTCCGGTCTCAGAAGTGTAGAGCTGGGGGTACTACCCTTAGCCACAGAGGAGATGTTGTAGGACCCAAATGAAACACCCAAGGCAATACTCCAGGCAAGTAGATTTAATGTTCACAAAACAGGAGGCAAACAAAAACAACTCCACGGGGGAGAAAAACAAACTAAAGATAACTTCAAAAACTTACTAGGACAGACACGGTGAGACAAAGCAGGAGACACACAGTCAGGACGCAATAACCAAGTGACAAACCAGGGGAAAACACACAGCTAAAATACACAAGGGGAAACAAGGCACAGGTGACCTGGATAAGCTAATTAGGACACAGGAGGAAGAACTAAGGCAAAGGGGAACACAGCTGACCTCTAGAGGCCAGAGACAAACAGGGGAAGCAGGAAGCTGACAACAACCAGTTACTATTACTGCCTTTAGTCAACCAGTTACTATTACTGCCTTTAGTCACAACCAGTTACTATTACTGCTTTTAGTCACAACCAGTTACTATTACTGCCTTTAGTCACAACCAGTTACTATTACTGCCTTTAGTCACAACCAGTTACTATTACTGCCTTTAGTCACAACCAGTTACTATTACTGCTTTTAGTCACAACCAGTTACTATTACTGCCTTTAGTCACAACCAGTTACTATTACTGCCTTTAGTCACAACCAGTTACTATTACTGCCTTTAGTCACAACCAGTTACTATTACTTCCTTTAGTCACAACCAGTTACTATTACTGCCTTTAGTCACAACCAGTTACTATTACTGCCTTTAGTCACAACCAGTTACTATTACTGCCTTTAGTCAACCAGTTACTATTACTGCCTTTAGTCACAACCAGTTACTATTACTGCCTTTAGTCAACCAGTTACTATTACTGCATTTAGTCAACCAGTTACTATTACTGCCTTTAGTCACAACCAGTTACTATTACTGCCTTTAGTCACAACCAGTTACTATTACTGCCTTTAGTCAACCAGTTACTATTACTGCCTTTAGTCACAACCAGTTACTATTACTGCCTTTAGTCAACCAGTTACTATTACTGCCTTTAGTCAACCAGTTACTATTACTGCCTTTAGTCAACCAGTTACTATTACTGCCTTTAGTCAACCAGTTACTATTACTGCCTTTAGTCAACCAGTTACTATTACTGCCTTTAGTCAACCAGTTACTATTACTGCCTTTAGTAACAACCAGTTACTATACTGCCTTTAGTCAACCAGTTACTATTACTGCCTTTAGTCACAACCAGTTACTATTGCCTTTAGTCAACCAGTTACTATTACTGCCTTTAGTCACAACCAGTTACTATTACTGCCTTTAGTAACAACCAGTTACTATTACTGCCTTTAGTCAACCAGTTACTATTACTGCCTTTAGTCACAACCAGTTACTATTACTGCCTTTAGTCAATCAGTTACTATTACTGCCTTTAGTCAACCAGTTACTATTACTGCCTTTAGTCAACCAGTTACTATTACTGCCTTTAGTCAACCAGTTACTATTACTGCCTTTAGTCAACCAGTTACTATTACTGCCTTTAGTCAACCAGTTACTATTACTGCCTTTAGTCAACCAGTTACTATTACTGCCGCTTTAGTAACTAACCAGTTCACTATCATACTGCCTTTAGTCAACCAGTTACTATTACTGCCTTTAGTCACAACCAGTTACTATTACTGCCTTTAGTCAACCAGTTACTATTACTGCCTTTAGTCACAACCAGTTACTATTGACATGTCTTTAGTAACAACCAGTTACTATTACTGCCTTTAGTCAACCAGTTACTATTACTGCCTTTAGTCACAACCAGTTACTATTACTGCCCTTTAGTCAACCAGTTACTATTACTGCCTTTAGTCACAACCAGTTACTATTACTGCCTTTAGTCACAACCAGTTACTATTACTGCCTTTAGTCAACCAGTTACTATTACTGCCTTTAGTCAACCAGTTCCTATTACTGCCTTTAGTCAACCAGTTACTATTACTGCCTTTAGTCAACCAGTTACTATTACTGCCTTTAGTCACAACCAGTTACTATTACTGCCTTTAGTCACAACCAGTTACTGTTACTGCTCTTTAGTCAACCAGTTACTATTACTGCCTTTAGTCAACCAGTTACTATTACGTGCCCCTTTAGTCACAACCAGTTACTATTACTGCCTTTAGTCACAACCAGTTACTATTACTGCCTTTTAGTCAACCAGTTAGCTATTACTGCCTTTAGTCACAACCAGTTACTATTACTGCCTTTAGTCAACCAGTTACTATTACTGCCTTTAGTCACAACTTCAGTTACTATTACTGCCTTTAGTCAACCAGTTACTATTATGCCTTTAGTCACAACCAGTTACTATTACTGCCTTTAAGTCACAACCAGTTACTATTACCTGCCTTTAGTCAACCAGTTACGCTATTACTGCCTTTAGTCAACCAAGTTCCTATTACTGCCTTTAGTCAACCAGTTACTATTACTGCCTTTAGTCAACCAGTTACTATTACTGCCTTTAGTCACAACCAGTTACTATTACTGCCTTTAGTCACAACCAGTTACTGTTACTGCCTTTAGTCAACCAGTTACTATTACTGCCCTTTAGTCAACCAGTTACTATTACTGCCTTTAGTCACAACCAGTTACTACACTTACTGCCTTTAGTCACAACCAGTTACTATTACTGCCTTTAGTCATCCAGTTACTATTACTGCCTTTAGTCACACCCAGTTACTATTACTGCCTTTAGTCAACCAGTTACTATTACTGCCTTTAGTCAACCAGTTACTATTACTGCCTTTAGTCAACCAGTTACTATTACTGCCTTTAGTAACAACCAGTTACTATTACTGCCTTTAGTCAACCAGTTACTATTACTGCCTTTAGTCACAACCAGTTACTATTACTGCCTTTAGTCAACCAGTTACTATTACTGCCTTTAGTCACAACCAGTTACTATTACTGCCTTTAGTCAACCAGTTACTATTACTGCCTTTAGTCAACCAGTAACTATTACTGCCTTTCAGTCAACCAGTTCCTATTACTGCCCTTTAGTAACAACCAGTTGCTATTACTGCCTTTAGTCACAACCATTACTATTACTGCCTTTAGTCAACCAGTTACTATTACTGCCTTTAGTCACAACCAGTTACTATTACTGCCTTTAGTCACAACCAGTTACTATTACTGCCTTTAGTCAACCAGTTACTATTACTGCCTTTAGTCAACCAGTTCCTATTACTGCCTTTAGTCAACCAGTTACTATTACTGCCTTTAGTCAACCAGTTACTATTACTGCCTTTAGTCACAAGCCAGTTACTATTACTGCCTTTAGTCACAACCCAGTTACTGTTACTGCCTTTAGTCAACCAGTTACTATTACTGCCTTTAGTCAACCAGTTACTATTACTGCCTTTAGTCACAACCAGTTACTATTACTGCCTTTAGTCACAACCAGTTACTATTACTGCCTTTAGTCAACCAGTTACTATTACTGCCTTTAGTCACAACCAGTTACTATTACTGCCTTTAGTCAACCAGTTACTATTTCTGCCTTTAGTCACAACCAGTTACTATTACTGCCTTTAGTCAACCAGTTACTATTACTGCCTTTAGTCATAACCAGTTACTATTACTGCCTTTAGTCACAACCAGTTACTATTACTGCCTTTAGTCAACCAGTTACTATTACTGCCTTTAGTCAACCAGTTACTATTACTACGCCATTTAGTCAACCAGTTACTATTACTGCCTTTAGTCACAACCAGTTACTATTACTGCCTTTAGTCACAACCAGTTACTGTTACTGCCTTTAGTCAACCAGTTACTATTACTGCCTTTAGTCAACCAGTTACTATTACTGCCTTTAGTCACAACCAGTTACTATTACTGCCTTTAGTCGCAACCAGTTACTACTTACTGCCTTTAGTCATCCAGTTACTATTACTGCCTTTGAGTCACAACCAGTTACTATTACTGCCTTTAGTCAACCAGTTACTATTACTGCCTTTAGTCACAACCAGTTACTATTACTGCCTTTAGTCACAAGCAAACCAGTTACTATTACTCGCCTTTTAGTCACAAACCAGTTACTATTACTGCCTTTAGTCAACCAGTTACTATTACTGCCTTTAGTCAACCAGTTACTATTACGCCTTTAGTCACAGCCAGTTACTATTACTGCCTTTAGTCAACCAGTTACTATTACTGCCTTTAGTCAACCAGTTACTATTACTGCCTTTAGTCAACCAGTTACTATTACGCCTTTAGTCAACCAGTTACTATTACTGCCTTTAGTCAACCAGTTACTATTACTGCCTTTAGTCAACCAGTTGCTATTACTGCCTTTAGTCAACCAGTTACTATTACTGCCTTTAGTAACAACCAGTTACTAATACTGCCTTTAGTAACAACCAGTTACTATTACTGCACCTTTAGTCAACCAGTTACTTTACTGCCTTTAGTAACAACCAGTTACTATTACTGCCTTTAGTCACAACCAGTTACTATTACTGCCTTTAGTCAACCAGTTACTGCCTTTAGTAACAACCAGTTACTATTACTGCCCTTTAGTAACAACCAGTTACTATTACTGCCTTTAGTCAACCAGTTACTATTACTGCCTTTAGTAACAACCAGTTACTATTACTGCCTTTAGTCACAACCAGTTACTATTACTGCCTTTAGTCAACCAGTTACTATTACTGCCTTTAGTAACAACCAGTTACTATTACTGCCTTTAGTCACAAACCAGTAACTATTACTGCCCTTTAGTCAACCAGTTACCATGTACTGCTTTTAGTCAACCAGTTACTATTACTGCCTTTAGTCAACCAGTTACTATTACTGCCTTTAGTCAACCAGTTACTGTTACTGCCTTTAGTCAACCAGTTACTATTACTGCCTTTAGTCACAACCAGTAACTATTACTGCCTTTAGTCAACCAGTTACTATTACTGCTTTTAGTCAACCAGTTACTATTACTGCCTTTAGTCAACCAGTTACTATTACCCTTTAGTCAACCAGTTACTATTACTGCCCTTTAGTCAACCAGTTACTATTACTGCCTTTAGTCAACCAGTTACTATTACTGCTTTTAGTCAACCAGTTACTATTACTGCCTTTAGTCAACCAGTTACTATTACTGCCTTTAGTCAACCAGTTACTTGCCTTTAGTAACAACCAGTTACTATTACTGCCTTTTAGTCAACCAGTTACTATTACTGCCTTTAGTCACAACCAGTTACTATTACTGCATTTATTAACAACCAGTTACTATTAATAACATTAGTCAACCAGTTACTATTAATAACATTAGTCAACCAGTTACTATTAATAACATTAGTCAACCAGATTTGAAGGAGTTGGCGCGCGGAGGGCAAATCTCCAATCTGTTCAGTGCTCGGTAATCAATGCAAGGGTGCAGACCTCCGTCTTTCTTCTTCACAAAAAAAATCAACTCTAGGAGGCGGGCGATGTGGGAGGGACACTATGAATCCCTGGCGCAGGGACTCGGAGACGAATGTCTCCATAGCCTCTTCCAGGACGTCCTCTAGCAGCCAGCAGGTTGTCCAACCAGATGATCAAAGGACAACATGGTGTCCCGGCAGGCTAGCTCCTTCGGACGTCTCCTCTCGTAGCTGGCACCGGAAGTGGTCGATGAGGGCCCGCTTGTTCCACCCGGACCAGCCGATAGATTCCAAAACCCGCGCGAAGTCTCGGGCGCGGTCCACGCCCCTGCCTCTCTTCCTTCGGGCGGGTGGTCAATACTTCCCGGGAAAAGGCGAGCGAACTCCCCGTAGATCTCCAACGAGGCTCCTCCTTTCACTCCAAACCGCGTTGGCCCAATCCAGGGCTTTCCAGAGACAGGAGATGAGGGCAGACACATTTTCCCCGCTCCGATGGAGCCGGGCTGACGGTTGTGAAGTAGAGGTCCAGCTGCAGGAGGAAATTCCTGGCAGCGGCAGCTGTCCCCGTCCACACTCCCCTTGGTCGGGATAGTTCAGATCCCTCTGGGGTGCTGGGGTGTGGGTGGCTGGATCTCGGTCGCTCAGCTGGTCTCGAAGCGATCGGGTCCTCTCCAGGCGTTGGACAACCTGGAGAACTCCCACTCGCTTCTCCCAAGCTGGCTATTATATCAGAATGCTCCCGGACCCGTGCCACGACTCCTGGCATGTTCGCTTCTCCTGCTGACTCCATGTCGGTGTGTGATTCTGTGATGGGTGATTTGAAGGAGTCAGGCACAGGAGGGCAAATCACCGAATAACAGGTTTATTCTGAACACGGTAGTACGCAGCAATGCATCAAACACTTCAGTGCGCGGAAAAACAGGCACACTGGAAACAACGAAGTACACGGGTGAACATAACCCAGCGATACAAAATAACAAAGAGCTCCACCCGAGCTAATAGAACCTCCACAACAAACAATCACAACACACAAAGACCAGGGGGCAGAGGGAACACTTATACAGGTACTGATGAGGGGATATGAACCAGGTGTGTGTAATAAACAAGACAAAACAAATGGAACGCGAAGCCTGCCTGAACAAGGAGAGGTGGCAGCTCGGAGGAAGTACGGTGACAATTACTGCCTTTAGTGACAGCCAGTTACTATTTCTTACGAAGACCATTATCTTAATTAATCTGGCCAGTGGTTAATATTTTTGAGAAGGGGCAAGAAAACCACGACGATGGCCAAATTCGCTTTTTTGCTGTCCTGATTCGACAACGGACGATGTTAGAACCAGGTGTAAAGGGGTCTTTTAAAGCTGTTACACCAGTCGAGATTTCACAGTGACACTGAACTCTTCAGACGTCTTACTCTGTATGGTCGGTGGGGCTCCGTCCACCCAGTTCCAGGTCCCCCTTCGTATCTGTGTCAGTCAGACCAATCCAGGCAAACTGCCTGCCCAGATCGTAATGTCTGTGGTTGTGGCAGAGAGTAAGCATATTATTAATACACAGCCGTCACTGCTCTGTCTCTCACTCTCTCTCCACACACACACGGACACACACACACACACACACACACACACACACACACGCACTTGGTCCTCTTGGCTGCTGATGATCACCAGGTCTACTCCTCACTCCAGATAGTTCTGTCTGGTCCGTTCAGGTTCTAGTCTCAGGTTCTAGTCTCAGTGGAAGGCAAAAGAGTGGCTATTTGAAGAATCTCAAATATAAAATATATTTTGATTTGTTTAACACTTCTTTGTTACTACATGATGTGTTATTTCATAGTTTTGATGTCTTCACTATTATTCTACAGTGTAGAAAAATAGTAAAAAAATAAAGAAAAACCCTTGAATGTGTAGGTGTGTCCAAAACTTTTGACTGGTATTGTACATCACATAGCATGACTGAGTCTTTCACCTGTTACGGCATGCGCTCTGTGACCGGCCCATTGAATGGTCGTTTTCTTTCCATCTATGCTGACTCTGTGTGATACAGTGACATCCGTGTGAAGAGATGTGTATGGGAAAATGTACTGTATGTCTCAATCTTCTCAGAGGTTTTTCGGTGGTGTCATTCACACCATGAGAAACTCTGATGGTCCACTTGACAGCACAAACAGAAACGCCAGCAGGCTAAATAACACTGGTCTCGTTGGACCATACTGATGTTGAGAGATCGCATTGTGTTTCTGTCACAAAACGAGTCAGATTGTGGATCAGGCTACAGAGGGGTCACAACAGGTCATAGGTGACACCCCAGCACTCTGTATGACCCCTGTATAAACTATGACCCCTGACGCCCTCGCTACAGGTGCAGGTGGAGGGACGGCGTCTGCATGACCTGTACAACCCTGACCCATGACCTTTGAGACCACAGGAGGTTGGTGGCACCTTAATTGGGGAGGACGGGCTCGTGGTCCAATGGCTGGAACGGAATTAGTGGAATGGTATCAAATACATCAAACCCATGGTTTGCGTGGTTTCATGTGTTTGTTGCCATTCCATTTGCTCCGTTCCAGCCATTATTATGAGCCGTCCTGCCCTCAGCAGCCTCCACTGTCTGAGACCCAACCTCTGACCCCTAACACCTGCTCCCCCACCACCCCCTCCCCACAGGTGCAGGTGGATGAAACAGGGTGGAGGAGGTTCGTCTGCGCCCGGTGGTGCCCACCAAGAAGATGCCCGTCACGATAGGGGGTGTGGTGGAGATCAAGGCGGACGGCTGGGCCGAGATACTATGATGTGAGGTGGACCCCCAAAAACACCTCATACTGGTGTGCTGGGTTTCCCCACGAGAGGAAAGGTCAACGGGAACTTCCAGGTAAGTCAGAGTAGAGGATTCACTCATACCAGTGAATATGATTATAATATCCTCACCAGTTCCTGTGCGCAGCAGCAGCGATTTCAGCACCAGGGAACTGGACAGCTTCCCCAACGAGAACCATGTGAAAAACCGAACTATGCCCCAACGACGCTCTTGCAGCTGTCAAGCTCTTACAGGTTCTCTCTTTGTGGGAACAAGCATGTAGAGGTAGAGTAGAGCAGAACAGAGCAGAAACAGAGTAGAGCAGAGTAGAGCAAGAGTAAAGAACAGAACAGAGCAGAGGCAGACAGAACAGAGTAGAAGACAGAGTAGAAGCAGAGCAGAACAGAAAGAGTAGAACAGAACAGAACAGAGTAGAACAGAACAGAACAGAGTAGAGCAGAACAGAACAGAGTGAACAGAGTAGAGCAGAACAGAACAGAACAGAGCAGAGCAGAACAGAGTAGAACAGAACAGAACTAGAACAGAGTAGAACAGAACAGAACAGAGTAGAACAGAACAGAACAGAACAGAGTAGAACAGAACAGAACAGAGTAGAGCAGAACAGAACAGATAGAACAGAGAGTGAGCAGAACAGAACAGAACAGAGCAGAACAGAACAGAGTAGAACAGAACAGAAACAGAGAGAGCAGAACAGAAACAGAGTAGAACAGAGTAGAGCAGAACAGAACAGAACAGGGAGCAGAACAGAACAGAGTAGAACAGAGTAGAGCAGAACAGCAGAACAGAGCAGAACAGAACAGAGTAGAAGCAGAACAGGAACAGAGTAAGAGTAGAACAGAACAGAGTAGAACAAAACGAACAAAGAACGAACAGAGTAGAACAGAACAGAACAGAACAGAGTAGAGAACAAACAGAACAGAGTAGAACAGAACAGAGTAGAAACAGAACTAGAGTAGAGCAGGAACAGAGTAGAACAGAGTAGAGCAGAACAGAACAGAGCAGAACAGAACAGAGAAAGAAATAGAAACAGAACAGAACAGAACAGAGAGTAGAGCAGACGAACAGAGTAGAACAGAGTAGAGCAGAGAACAGAACAGAACAGAGCAGAACAGAACAGAGTAGAACAGAGACAGAGTAGAACAGAACAGATAGTAGAGCGAGACAGAACAGAAATAGAGCAGAGTAGAGCAGGAACAGAACAGAACAGAGCAGAACAGAACAGAGAAATAGAACAGAACAGAACAGTAGAGCAGAACAGAACAGAGTAGAACAGAGTAGAGCAGAACAGAACAGAACAGAGCAGAACAGAACAGAATAGAGACAGAGTAGAGCAGAACGAAACAGAACAGAGTAGAACAGAACAGAACAGAACAGAGTAGAGCAGAACAGAACAGAGTAGAACAGACAGAAACAGAGTAGAACGAACAGAACAGAACAGAACAGAGTAGAACAGAACAGAACAGAACAGAGTAGAGGCAGAACAGAACAGAGTAGAACAGAACAGAACTGGGTAGAACAGAGCAGAACAGAACAGAGTGGGAGACAGAACAGAACAGAACAGAGTAGAGCAGAACAGAGCAGAGTAGAACAGAACAGAACAGAACAGAACAGAGTAGAACAGAACAGAACAGAACAGAGTAGAGCAGAACAGAGTAGATGAACAGAAACAGAGCAGAACAGAATGAGTAGAAACAGAAACAGAACAGAACAGGAGTAGAGCAGAACAGAACAGAGTAGAACAGAACAGAACAGAACAGAACAGAGCAGAACAGAACAGAGTAGAGCGGAACAGAACAGAACAAGTAGAACAGAACAGAACAGAACAGAACAGAACAGAGGGTAGAGCAGAACAGAGTAGAGCAGAACAGAACAGAGTAGAACAGAACAGAACAGAACAGAACAGAACAGAGTAGAGCAGAACAGAACAGAGTAGAACAGAGTAGAGCAGAACAGAACAGAACAGAACAGAACAGAGTAGAACAGAACAGAACAGAACAGAGTATAGCAGAACAGAACAGAGTAGAACAGAACAGAACAGAACAGAGCAGAACAGAACAGAACAGAGTAGAACAGAACAGAACAGAAACAGAGTAGAACAGAACAGAACAGAACAGAGTAGAGCAAGAACGAACAGAGTGGAACAGAGACAGAACAGACAGAACAGAGCAGAACAGGAAACAGAACAGAGTAGAACAGAACAGAGTAGAGCAGAACAGAACAGAGTAGAACAGAGTAGAGCAGAACAGAACAGAGTAGAGCAGAACAGAACAGAGTAGAACAGAACAGAACAGAACAGAGTAGAGCATGAACAGAACAGAGTAAGAACAGAACAGAACAGAACAGAACAGAACAGAGTAGAGCAGAACAGAGAAAGAGAACAGAGTAGAGCAGAACAGAACAGAACAGAGCAGAAACAGGAACAGAGTAGAACAGAACAGATCAGAACAGAACAGAGTAGAACAGAACAGAACAGAACAGAACAGAACAGAGTAGAGTAGAACAGAGTAGAAATAGAGTAGAGCGAACAGAACAGAACAGAGCAGAACAGAACAGAGTAGAACAGAACAGATCAGAACAGAACAGAGTAGAGCAGAACAGAACGAGTAGAACAGAACAGAACAGAACAGAGCAGAACAGAACAGGAACAGAGTAGAGCAGGAACAGAACAGAACAGAGTAGAACAGAACAGAACAGAACAGAACAGGAGTAGAGCAGAACAGAGAGGAGCAGAACAGAACAGAGTAGAACAGAACAGAACAGAACAGAACAGAGTAGAGCAGAACAGAACAGAGTAGAACAGGAACAGAACAGAGTAGAACAGAACAGAACAGAGCAGAACAGAACCAGAACAGAGTAGAGCAGAACAGAACAGAACAGAGTAGAACAGAACAGAACAGAACAGAGTAGAGCAGAACAGAGTAGAGCAGAACAGAGTAGAGCAGAACAGAACAGAACAGAGTAGAACAGAACAGAACAGAACAGAACAGAGTAGAACAGAACAGAACAGAGTAGAACAGAACAGAGTAGAGCAGAACAGAGTAGAGCAGAACAGAACAGAACAGAGTAGAACAGAACAGAACAGAACAGAGTGGAACAGAACAGAACAGAACAGAGTAGAACAGAACAGAACAGAACAGAGTAGAACAGAACAGAACGGAGTAGAACAGAACAGAATAGAGTAGAACAGAACAGAACAGAGCAGAGTAGACCAGAACAGAGCAGAGCAGAGTAGAACAGAGCAGAGCAGAGTAGAACAGAACAGAGTAGAACAGAGTAGAACAGAGCAGAGAGTGGTAGTGGAAGCATCATCATAGTCCCTTGTAAATGATGATTGGCTGAATACTCTAGAGTCTAGACTAGAATACTCCTCTCTCACTGATCACATCTGTTTATTATACTGGTATACAATACCAGTCAAAAGTTTGGACACACCTACTCATTCAAGGTTTTTTTTTTTTTTTACTATTTTCTACATTGTAGAATAATAGTGAAGAGCATCAAAACTATGAAATAACACATATGGAATCATGTAGTAACAAAAAAGTGTTAAACAAATCAAAATATATTTTAGATTCTTCAAAGTAGCCAGCCTTTGCCTTGATGACAGCTTTGCACACTCTTGGCATTCTCTCAACCTGCTTCACCTGGAATGCTTTACAACAGTCTTGAAAGGAGTTCCCACATATGCTGAGCACTTGTTGGCTGCTTTTCATTCACTCTGCGGTCCAACTCATCCCAAACCATCTCAATTGGGTTGAGGTCGGGTGATTGTGGAGGTCAGGTCATCTGATGCAGCCTCCATCACTCTCATTCTTGGTCAAATAGCCCTTATACAGCCTGGAGGTGTGTTGGGTCATTGTCCTGTTGAGAAAAAAAAGATCCCACTAAGCGACTTAAACCTCATGGGATGGCGTATCGCTGCAGAAAATGCTTTGGTAGCCATGCTGGTTAAGTGTGCCTTGAATTCTAAATAAACCACAGACAGTGTCACCAGCAAAGATCCCCACACCATAACACCACCTCCTCCATGCTTCATGGTGGGAACCACACATGCAGAGATCATCCGTTCACCTACTCTGCGTCTCACAAAGACACGTGGTTGGAACCAAAAATCTCAAATTTGGACTCATCAGACCAAAGGACAGATTTCACCGGTCTAATGTCCATTGCTTCGTGTTTCTTGGCCCAAGCGTCTCTTCTTATTATTGGTGTCCTTTAGTAGTGGTTTCTTTGCAGCAATTCGACCATGAAGGCCTGATTCATGCAGTCTCCTCTGAACAGTTAATGTTGAGATGTGTCTGTTACTTGAACTCTGTGAAGCATTTATTTGGGCTGCAATTTCTGAGGCTGGTAATTCTAATGAACTTATCCTCTGCAGCAGAGGTAACTCTGGGTCTAACATTCCTGTGGCGGTCCTCATGAGAGCCAGTTTCATCATAGCGCTTGATGGTTTTTGCGACTGCACTTGAAGAAACTTTAAAAGTTCTTTAAATTTTCCGGATTGAGTGACCTTCATGTCTTGAAGTAATGATGGACTGTCGTTTCTCTTTGCTTATTTGAGCTGTTCTTGCCATAATATGGACTTGGTCTTTTACCAAATAGGGCTATCTTCTGTATACCCCCTACCTTGTCACAACACAACTGATTGGCTCAAACGCATTAAAAGGAAAGAAATTCCACAAATGAACTTTTTAACAAGGCACACCTGTTAATTGAAATGCTTCGGGTGACTACCTCATGAAGCTGGTTGAGAGTGTGCAAAGCTGTCATCAAGGCAAAGGGTGGCTAAGCTTTGAAGAATCTCAAATTTAAAATATATTTTGATTTGTTTAACACTTTTTTGGTTACTACACTGATTCCATACTGTGCTATTTCATAGTTTTGATGTCTTCACTATTATTCTGGCAATGGAATACCTGGAATAGTATAACAGTAATCCTTCTACCCCCCCTCCTCTACATACATTGTAGTACTATTTTCAGACATTGTCCCGTTTCAAATGTCCTTAGTCACTCTGAGTAATATAAATAATAATATGCCATTTAGCAGATGCTTTTATCCAAAGCGACTTACAGTCATGTGCACAAATTTTTACGTATGGTGGTCCCGGGATCAAACCCACTACCCTGAGCTTACAAGCGCCATGCGTTACAAGCGCCATGCTCCTACAATACAAAATATTCATAAATCAAAACCATCCCACTCCTTCAGGCAAAAGTTAAAATATTAATAAGCAAATCCATTATTTGGCTCCCTAGCAAATGTGTTATGGAATATATCAACTCTGATTTTTATAGTGGGCTGTAGCCCTCCGGTTTCTTTTCCCAATAAAACCATTGTCCTCCAGATTGATGGCAGACGACAGAGCTCAGAGCTAGATCGGCATTCTGGGCCGTCCTCCAGTAATAAGTCCTCCCTCCCTCCCATCCTAAGTCATCCCCGTGCAGACGGACGCTTCCTGCTGTTAATTGTACGAAGGAAATAGTGTGTTATCTCTCAGTGGTGTGTTATCTCTCTGGTGGTGTGTTATCTCTCAGTGGTGTGTTATCTCTCAGTGGTGTGTTATCTCTCAGTGGTGTATTATCTCTCAGTGGTGTGTTATCTCTCTCAGTGGTGTGTTATCTCTCAGTGGTGTGGTGTTATCTCTCAGTGGTGTGTTATCTCTCAGTGGTGTGTTAATCTCTCAGTGGTGTGTTATCTCTCTGTGGTGTGTTATCTCTCAGTGGTGCGTTATCTCTCTCTCAGTGGTGCGTTATCTCTCAGTGGTCGTTATCTCTCCGACAGTGGTATGTTATCTCTCAGTGGTGTGTTATCTCCCAGTGGTGTGTTATCTCTCCAGTGGTGTGTTATCTCTCAGTGGTGTATGAAGACTGAGGCTCTGCTCTCTCCTGACTAACTGAAGGGTGATGCAGGGATTCTGCGGGGGTGGATAATTAGGCCCGAAACTCCAGAACACAGAGAGAACTCACACTGTGTCCCAAATGGCACCCTTTGGGGACACAGAGCATGAACTGACTGCAACTGGAGACTTAGCCAAGAGAGCCAATCAACAAGCATCAACAGGCTAGGTAATGAACTGACAGTCTTGGTTTATTAGGGGCTGATATATGATCAGTCTTTTAGATAATAATGAGTAATATGACATGAAAAGGGTCCTAGATCAGGGTCCTAGATCAGGGTCCTAGATCAGGTCCTAGATCAGGGTCCTAGATCAGGGTCCTAGATCAGGGTCCCAGGGTCCTAGATCAGGTCCTAGATCAGGTGAGTCCTAGATCAGGTCCTAGATCAGGGTCCTAGATCAGGGTCCTAGATCGGGTCCCAGGGTCTCTAGATCAGGGTCCTAGATCAGGGTCTCCAGATCAGGGTCTAGATCAGGGTCCTAGATCAGGGTCCTAGATCGGGGTCCAAGGGTCCTAGATCAGGTCCTAGATCAGGGTCCTAGATCAGGGTCCCTAGATCAGGGTCCTAGATCAGGGTCCTAGATCAGGGTCCTAGATCAGGGTCCTAGATCAGGGTCTGATTGGGTCCTAGATCAGGGTCTAGATCAGGGTCTAGATCAGGGTCCTAGATCAGGGTCCTAGATCAGGGTCTAGATCAGCACTCGTACTCTCAGAGGCTTTATGAATACAAGGTTAATTTAGGTCAGGCTCAGTAATGTGATGCTAATCTTTCCTGTCAGTGTCGTCGGCTCCTCTCAATATTCACATTCTTCTGAAGAATGTGTTGTTTTGGAACACTGTGTCTACCTTCCTCACAGGTCAACACTGTATTTCCATTAGAATATAATCTGCTGTAAAAGTCGGTCTGATCAGTTGTAGTGAGATATTATGTGTCAGGAAGTAAGTAAATTTTTGAATACTGTGTGCTGAATGTTTTCATCACACCGACACCACTGCAGCAGCCAGGTGGCTTTATGAGCAGGGCACTGAACTGACCAGGAAAAACTCTGGTATAACTAATATATAGAATAATATAATACATACCCTTGAGCAGACGCTTTTATCCAAAGTGTCTTTAAAGTCAAAAAGCGTGGTCCCAGGAATCAAACCCACTATCTTGGCATTGCAAGCACCATGGTCTACCAACTGAGCTTCAGAGAACCAACTAGGGCCCTGTGTTTGACCTGGATTCATGCCCTTATTCCCAACTAGGGCCCTGTGTTTGACCTGGATTCATGCCTTATTCCCAACTAGGGCCCTGTGTTTGACCCTGGATTCATGCCTTATTCCCAACTAGGGCCCTGTGTTTGACCTGGATTCATGCCTTATTCCCAACTAGGGCCCTGTGTTTGACCTGGATTCATGCCTTATTCCCAACTAGGGCCCTGTGTTTTACCTGGATTCATGCCTTATTCCCAACTAGGGGCCCTGTGTTTGACCTGGATTCATGCCTTATTCCCAACTAGGGCCCTGTGTTGGACCTGGATTCATGCCTTATTCCCAACTAGGGCCCTGTGTTGGACCTGGATTCATGCCTTATTCCCAACTAGGGGGCCCTGTGTTTCGACCTGGATTCATGCCTTATTCCCTAACTAGGGCCCTGTGTTGGACCTGGATTCATGCCTTATTCCCAACTAGGGCCCTGTGTTGGACCTGGATTCATGCCTTATTCCCAACTAGGGCCCTGTGTTTGACCTGGATTCATGCCTTATTCCCAACTAGGGCCCTGTGTTTTACCTGGATTCATGCCTTATTCCCGGTGTGACAGATGAGGAACCATGGACTTCATATCCGTCTGTCTGGCTGCTTTATGAGCAGGGCCCTGAACTGACCAGGAAAAACTCTGATACTCTGATAGGGCCCTGAGTTTTTCCTGGTGAGGTCTCTCGATCCATTTTTCTCTAGACAGGTAGAGTAATGTCTCTAGTAATGTCTGTCCCCCTGCCTGGTGTGCCACAGCAGCAACTGGTTTTTATGGTGAGGACATGACCTGAGTTGTACCCCCCCTGTATATAGCCTCCCTACTGTTATTACACATTGACTCTGTACCGTACCCCCTGTATATAGCCTCCCTACTGTTATTACACATTGACTCTTGCACCGGGTACCCCCTGTGTATATAGCTTCCCTACTGTTATTTCCCATTGACTCTGCACAGTACCCCCCTGTGTATATAGCTTCCCTACTGTTATTTCCCATTGACTCTGCACCGGTACCCCCTGTATATAGCTTCCCCCTACTGTTATTTCCCATTGACTCTGTACCGGTACCCCCTGTATATAGCCTCCCTACTGTTATTACACATTGACTCTGCACCGGTACCCCTGTATATATAGCTTCCCTACTGTTATTTTAATTTTACTTCTGCTCTTTTGTTTTCTCAACACTTTTTTGTTGTTGTTTTATTTTACTTTTTGTTAAAAATAAATGCACTGTTGGTTAAGGGCTTGTAAGTAAGCATTTCACTGTAATGTCTGCACCTGTTGTATTCAGGCGCATGTGGCCAATAACATTGGATTTGATTTGAGTTGTCCCTGGACAGGTCACCCTAATGTTGAGATTAATGAGACTATTGGGCAAAAACAGGATATGTGCCTTTCTCTTCCAGTACGCTAATATCTGCTTTTCTCTCCCTACCTCTGGAGTTCATATCAGTCTCAGTCAGCGACTCAACTGGCACCCTGTTCCCTTTATAGTGCACTACTTTAGACCAGGACCCATAGGGAATAGGGTACCATGTAGGGACGGATCCTCAGTCTGTCTGGCTGCTTGTCTTGTTTCCTGTCTGCTTCCTGTCTGCTTCCTGTCTGCTTCCTGTCTGTACTGACCCTCCGGTTCTATTCCGTCTGGTAGAAGATTCACTGCCATGTTTTGGAGGGGTTTTTCTGGGGAGGTATTTGGGACAGGGGAAAAGTCAGGCTATTCCAAATATAACGGGCAGTTATCCTTTTAAACCAATGTTTCTGAAACGGACAGTGTGTGTATAGTGTAACCAACTAAAGGACATTTTCTTCTGCAGTGGTTTCATAACAATACATTTGAGAAATCTATTATATTTTACTGGATGGCCTGTCTAGGGGAACAAGTCCAGGACAGACTCAGGGGGCCAGTACATAGTTGGGTTTCTGGTATGTTGGATGGAGACAGACTGGAAAGCCAGTACATAGTTGGGTTACTGGTATGTTGGATGGAGACAGACTGGAGGGCCAGTACATAGTTGGGTTACTGGTATGTTGGATGGAGACAGACTCTGGGGCCAGTACATAGTTGGGTTACTGGTATGTTGGATGGAGACAGACTCTGGGGCCAGTACATAGTTGGGTTACTGGTATGTTGGATGGAGACAGACTCTGGGGCCAGTACATAGTTGGGTTACTGGGTATGTTGGATGGAGACAGACTCTGGGGCCAGTACATAGTTGGGTTACTGGTATGTTGGATGGAGACAGACTGGAGGGCCAGTACATAGTTGGGTTACTGGTATGTTGGATGGAGACAGACTGGGAAGCCAGTACATAGTTGGGTTACTGGTATGTTGGATGGAGACAGACTGGGGGGCCAGTACATAGTTGGGTTACTGGTATGTTGGATGGAGACAGACTGGGAAGCCAGTACATAGTTGGGTTACTGGTATGTTGGATGGAGACAGACTGGGGGGGCCAGTACATAGTTGGGTTACTGGTATGTTGGATGGAGACAGACTGGAGGGCCAGTACATAGTTGGGTTACTGGTATGTTGGATGGAGACAGACTCTGGGGCCAGTACATAGTTGGGTTACTGGTATGTTGGATGGAGACAGACTCTGGGGCCAGTACATAGTTGGGTTACTGGTATGTTGGATGGAGACAGACTGGGGGGGCCAGTACAGAGTTGGGTTACTGGTATGTTGGATGGAGACAGACTCTGGGGCCAGTACATAGTTGGGTTACTGGTATGTTGGATGGAGACAGACTGGGGGGCCAGTACATAGTTAGGTTACTGGTATGTTGGATGGAGACAGACTGGGGGCCAGTACATAGTTGGGTTACTGGTATGTTGGATGGAGACAGACTGGGAAGCCAGTACATAGTTGGGTTACTGGTATGTTGGATGGAGACAGACTGGAGGGCCAGTACATAGTTGAGGTTACTGGGCGTATGTTGGATGGAGACAGACTCTGGGGCCAGTACATAGTTGTTACTGGTATGTTGGATGGAGACAGACTCTGGGGCCAGTACATAGTTGGGTTACTGGTATGTTGGATGGAGACATACTCTGGGGCCCAGTACATAGTTGGGTTACTGGTATGTTGGATGGAGACAGACTCTGGGGCCAGTGCATAGTTGGGTTACTGGTATGTTGGATGGAGACAGACTGGGGGGCCAGTACATAGTTGGGTTACTGGTATGTTGGATGGAGACAGACTCTGGGGCCAGTACATAGTTGGGTTACTGGTATGTTGGATGGAGACAGACTGGGGCCAGTACATAGTTGGGTTACTGGTATGTTGGATGGAGACAGACTGGGGGCCAGTACATAGTTGGGTTACTGGTATGTTGGATGGAGACAGACTGGAGGGCCAGTACATAGTTGGGTTACTGGTATGTTGGATGGAGACAGACTCTGGGGCCAGTACATAGTTGGGTTACTGGTATGTTGGATGGAGACAGACTCTGGGGCCAGTACATAGTTGGGTTACTGGTATGTTGGATGGAGACAGACTCTGGGGGCCAGTACATAGTTGGGTTACTGGTATGTTGGATGGAGACATACTGGGGGGCCAGTCATAGTTGATATTTACTGGTATGTTGGATGGAGACAGACTCTGGGGCCAGCATAGTTGGGTTACTGGTATGTTGGATGGAGACAGACTGGGGGGAAGCCAGTACATAGTTGGGTTACTGGTATGTTGGATGGAGACAGACTCTGGGGCCCAGTACATAGTTGGGTTACTGGTATGTTGGATGGAGACAGACTCGGGGGCCAGTACATAGTTGGGTTACTGGTATGTTGGATGGAGACAGACTGGGGGCCAGTACATAGTTGGGTTACTGGTATGTTGGATGGAGACAGACTGGAGGCCAGTACATAGTTGGGTTACTGGTATGTTGGATGGAGACAGACTCTGGGGCCAGTACATAGTTGGGTTACTGGTATGTTGGATGGAGACAGACTCTGGGGCCCAGTACATAGTTGGTTACTGGTATGTTGGATGGAGACAGACTCTGGGGCCAGTACATAGTTGGGTTACTGGTATGTTGGATGGAGACAGACTCTGGGGAACCCAGTACATAGTTGGGTTACTGGTATGTTGGATGGAGACAGACTGCGGGGGCCAGTACATAGTTGGGTTACTGGTATGTTGGATGGAGACAGACTCTGGGGCCAGTACATAGTTGAGTTACTGGTATGTTGGATGGAGACAGACTCTGGGGCCAGTACATAGTTGGGTTACTGGTATGTTGGATGGAGACAGACTCTGGGGCCAGTACATAGTTGGGTTACTGGTATGTTGGATGGAGACAGACTCTGGGGGCCAGTACATAGTTGGGTTACTGGTATGTTGGATGGAGACAGACTCTGGGGGCCAGTACATAGTTGGGTTACTGGTATGTTGGATGGAGACAGACTGGGGGGCCAGTACATAGTTGGGTTACTGGTATGTTGGATGGAGACAGAACTTGGGGCCAGTACATAGTTGGGTTACTGGTATGTTGGATGGAGACAGACTCTGGGAGCCAGTACATAGTTGGGTTACTGGTATGTTGGATGGAGACAGACTCTGGGGCCAGTACATAGTTGGGTTACTGGTATGTTGGATGGAGACAGACTGGGGGACAGTACAGTAGTTGGGTTACTGGTATGTTGGATGGAGACAGACTTGGGAAGCCAGTACATAGTTGGAGTTACTGGTATGTTGGATGGAGACAGACTCTGGGGCCAGTACATAGTTGGGTTACTGGTATGTTGGATGGAGACAGACTCGGAAGCCAGTACATAGTTGGTTACTGTATGTTGGATGGAGACAGACTGGGGTGCCAGTACATAGTTGGGTTACTGGTATGTTGGATGGAGACAGACTCTGGGAGTAGCCAGTACAGCTAGTTGGGTTACTGGTATGTTGGATGGAGACAGACTTGGGTGCCAGTACATAGTTGGGTTACTGGTATGTTGGATGGAGACAGACTCTGGGGCCAGTACATAGTTGGGTTACTGGTATGTTGGATGGAGACAGACTCTGGGGCCAGTACATAGTTGGGTTACTGGTATGTTGGATGGAGACAGACTCGGGGGCCAGTACATAGTTGGGTTACTGGTATGTTGGATGGAGACAGACTGGGGGGGCCCAGTACATAGTTGGGTTACTGGTATGTTGGATGGAGACAGACTCGGGGCCAGTACATAGTTGGGTTACTGGTATGTTGGATGGAGACAGACTCAGGGGCCAGTACATAGTTGGGTTACTGGTATGTTGGATGGAGACAGACTCGGGGGCCAGTACATAGTTGGGTTACTGGTATGTTGGATGGAGACAGACTGGGGGAGCCAGTACATAGTTGGGTTACTGGTATGTTGGATGGAGACAGACTGGGGGCCAGTACATAGTTGGGGTTACTGGTATGTTGGATGGAGACAGACTCGGGGGCCAGTACATAGTTGGGTTACTGGTATGTTGGATGGAGACAGACTGGGGGCCAGTACAAGTTGGGTTACTGGTATGTTGGATGGAGACAGACTGGGGCCAGTACATAGTTGGGTTACTGGTATGTTGGATGGAGACAGACTCTGGGGCCAGTACATAGTTGGGTTACTGGGTATGTTGGATGGGAGACAGACTCTGGGGCAGTACATAGTTGGGTTCTGGTATGTTGGATGGAGACAGACTCTGGCCATACATAGTTGGGTTACTGGTATGTTGGATGGAGACAGACTCGGGGCCAGTACATAGTTGGGTTACTGGTATGTTGGATGGAGACAGACTCTGGGGCAGTACATAGTTGGGTTACTGGTATGTTGGATGGAGACAGACTGGGGGGCCAGTACATAGTTAGGTTACTGGTATGTTGGATGGGAGACAGACTGGGGGCCAGTACATAGTTGGGTTACTGGTATGTTGGATGGAGACAGACTGGGGGCCAGTACATAGTTGCGTTACTGGTATGTTGGATGGAGACAGACTGAGTACATAGTTGGGTTACTGGTATGTTGGATGGAGACAGACTAAGCCACGTACATAGTTGGGTTACTGGTATGTTGGATGGAGACAGACTCTGGGGCCAGTACATAGTTGGGTTACTGGTATGTTGGATGGAGACAGACTCTGGGGCCAGTACATAGTTGGGTTACTGGTATGTTGGATGGAGACAGACTCTGGGGCCAGTACATAGTTGGGTTACTGGTATGTTGGATGGGAGACAGACTCGGGGGCCAGTACATAGTTGGGTTACTGGTATGTTGGATGGAGACAGACTCTGGGGCCAGTAACATAGTTGGGTTACTGTATGTTGGAGGAGACAGACTCTGGGCCAGTACATAGTTGGTTTACTGGTATGTTGGATGGAGACAGACTCTGGGGCCAGTACAAGTAGTTGGGTTACTGGTATGTTGGATGGAGACAGACTCTGGGGCAAGTACATAGTTGGGTTACTGGTAGTTGGATGAGACAGACTCTGAGGCCAGTACATAGTTGAGTTACTGGTATGTTGGATGGGAGGACAGACTCTGGGGGCTACATAGTTGGGTTACTGGTATGTTGGATGGAGACAGACTGGGGGCCAGTACATAGTTGGGTTACTGGTATGTTGGATGGAGACAGACTCTGGGGGCCAGTACATAGTTGAGTTACTGGTATGTTGGATGGAGACAGACTCTGGAGGGCCAGTACATAGTTGGGTTACTGGTATGTTGGATGGAGACAGACTCTGGGGGAGCCAGTACATAGTTGGTTACTGGTATGTTGGATGGAGACAGACTGAGGGCCAGTACATAGTTGGGTTACTGGTATGTTGGGATGGAGACAGACTGGGGCCAGTACATAGTTGGGTTACTGGTATGTTGGATGGAGACAGACTCTGGGGCCAGTACATAGTTGGGTTACTGGTATGTTGGATGGAGACAGACTGGGGGACAGTACATAGTTGGGTTACTGGTATGTTGGATGCGATGGGGACAGACACTGGGGACGAGTACATTGGGAGATACTGTGGTATGTTGGATGGAGACATACTCTGGGGCCAGTACATAGTTGGGTTACTGGTATGTTGGATGGGAGACAGACTGGGGGCCAGTACATAGTTGGGTTACTGGTATGTTGGATGGAGACAGACTGGGTTGGCCAGTACATAGTTGGGTTACTGGTATGTTGGATGGGAGACAGACTTGGGGCCAGTACATAGTTGAGGTTACTGGTATGTTGGATGGGAGACAGACTGGGAAGCCAGTACATAGTTGGGTTACTGGTATGTTGATGGAGACAGACTGATGCCAGTACATAGTTGGGTTACTGGTATGTTGGATGGAGACAGACTCTGGGGCCAGTACATAGTTGGGTTACTGGTATGTGATGGAGACAGACTGGCTACATAGGGGTTACTGTATTGGATGGGAGATTGGTACATAGTTGGGTTACTGGTATGTTGGATGGAGACAGACTCTGGGAAGGCCAGTACATAGTTGGGTTACTGGTATGTTGGATGGAGACAGACTGGGGGGCCAGTACATAGTTGGGTTACTGGTATGTTGGATGGAGACAGACTCTGGGGCCAGTACATAGTTGGAGTTACTGGTATGTTGGATGGAGACGACTGAGCCAGTACATAGTTGGGTTACTGGTATGTTGGATGGAGACAGACTCGGGGCCAGTACATAGTTGGGTTACTGGTATGTTGGATGGAACAGACTGGGGCCAGTACATAGTTGGGTTACTGGTATGTTGGATGGAGACAGACTGTGGGGCCAGTACATAGTTGGGTTACTGGTATGTTGGATGGAGACAGACTGGGAAGCCAGTACATAGTTGGGTTACTGGTATGTTGGATGGAGACAGACTGAGGGGCCAGTACATAGTTGGGTTACTGGTATGTTGGATGGAGACAGACTGGGGGCCAGTACATAGTTGGTTACTGGTATGTTGGATGGAGACAGACTCGGGGCCAGTACATAGTTGGGTTACTGGTATGTTGGATGGAGACAGACTGGGGGCCAGTACATAGTTGGGTTACTGGTATGTTGATGGAGACAGACTGGGGGGCCAGTACATAGTTGGGTTACTGGTATGTTGGATGGAGACAGACTCTGGGGCCATACATACAGTACATGTTTGTTGTGAGACGCTGGGAGCACTAGTTACGTATGTTGGATGGAGACAGACTGGGGGGCAGTACATAGTTGGGTTACTGGTATGTTGGATGGAGACAGACTCTGGGGCCAGTACATAGTTGGGTTACTGGTATGTTGGATGGAGACAGACTGGGAGGCCACATGTACTGGTATGTTGGATGGAGCTGGGCTCAGTAGTACATAGTGTGGTATGTTGATGGAGACAGACTCTGGGCCAGTACATAGTTGGGTTACTGGTATGTTGGATGGAGACAGACTGGAGGCCAGTACATAGTTGGGTTACTGGTATGTTGGATGGAGACAGACTCTGGGGGCCAGTACATAGTTGGGTTACTGGTATGTTGGATGGAGACAGACTCTGGGGCCAGTACATAGTTGGGTTACTGGTATGTTGGATGGAGACAGACTCTGGGGCCAGTACATAGTTGGGTTACTGGTATGTTGGATGGAGACAGACTCTGGGGCCAGTACATAGTTGGGTTACTGGTATGTTGGATGGAGACAGACTGTGGGGCCAGTACATAGTTGGGTTACTGGTATGTTGGATGGAGACAGACTCTGGGGCCAGTACATAGTTGGGTTACTGGTATGTTGGATGGAGACAGACTCGGGAGGGCCAGTACATAGTTGGGTTACTGGTATGTTGGATGGAGACAGACTCTGGGGCCAGTACATAGTTGGGTTACTGGTATGTTGGATGGAGACAGACTCTGGGGCAGTACATAGTTGGGTTACTGGTATGTTGGATGGAGACAGACTCTGGGGCCAGTACATAGTTGGGTTACTGGTATGTTGGATGGAGACAGACTTGGGGGCCAGTACATAGTTGGGTTACTGGTATGTTGGATGGAGACAGACTGGAGGCCAGTACATAGTTGGGTTACTGGTATGTTGGATGGAGACAGACTCTGGGGCCAGTACATAGTTGGGTTACTGGTATGTTGGATGGAGACAGACTCTGGGGCCAGTACATAGTTGGGTTACTGGTATGTTGGATGGAGACAGACTGGGGGGACAGTACATAGTTGGGTTACTGGTATGTTGGATGGAGACAGACTGGGAAGCCAGTACATAGTTGGGGTTACTGGTATGTTGGATGGAGACAGACTCGGGGGGCCAGTACATAGTTGAGTTACTGGTATGTTGGATGGAGACAGACTGGGAGGCCAGTACATAGTTGGGTTACTGGTATGTTGGATGGAGACAGACTCGGGGCCAGTACATAGTTGGGTTACTGGTATGTTGGATGGAGACAGACTGGAACCAGTACATAGTTGGGTTACTGGTATGTTGGATGGAGACAGACTGGGTTGCCAGTACATAGTTGCAGTTACTGGTATGTTGGATGGAGACAGACTGGAGGGCCAGTACATAGTTGGGTTACTGGTATGTTGGATGGAGACAGACTCTGGGTGCCAGTACATAGTTGGGTTACTGGTATGTTGGATGGAGACAGACTCTGGGCCAGTACATAGTTGGGTTACTGGTATGTTGGATGGAGACAGACTCTGGGGGCCAGTACATGTTGGGTTACTGGTATGTTGGATGGAGACAGACTCTGGGGCCAGTACATAGTTGGGTTACTGGTATGTTGGATGGAGACAGACTGGGGGCCAGTACATAGTTGGGTTACTGGTATGTTGGATGGAGACAGACTGGGAGCCAGTACATAGTTGGGTTACTGGTATGTTGGATGGAGACAGACTGGGAAGCCAGTACATAGTTGGGTTACTGGTATGTTGGATGGAGACAGACTGGGGGCCAGTACATAGTTAGGGTTACTGGTATGTTGGATGGAGACAGACTTGGAGCGCAGTACATAGTTGGGTTACTGGTATGTTGGATGGAGACAGACTCTGGGAGCCAGTACATAGTTGGGTTACTGGTATGTTGGATGGAGACAGACTCTGGGCGGCAGTACATAGTTGGGTTACTGGTATGTTGGATGGAGACAGACTCTGGGGCCAGTACATAGTTGGGTTACTGGTATGTTGGATGGAGACAGACTCTGGGGGCCAGTACATAGTTGGGTTACTGGTATGTTGGATGGAGACAGACTGTGGGGCCAGTACATAGTTGGGTTACTGGTATGTTGGATGGAGACAGACTGGGGGCCAGTACATAGTTGCGTTACTGGTATGTTGGATGGAGACAGACTGGGAAGCCAGTACATAGTTGGGTTACTGGTATGTTGGATGGAGACAGACTGGAGGGCCAGTACATAGTTGGGTTACTGGTATGTTGGATGGAGACAGACTCTGGGGCCAGTACATAGTTGGTTACTGGTATGTTGGATGGAGACAGACTCGGGAGCCAGTACATGGTTACAGTTACTGGTATGTTGGATGAGACAGAGCTGGGGGGCCAGTACATAGTTGGGTTACTGGTATGTTGGATGGAGACAGACTCTGGGGCCAGTACATAGTTGGGTTACTGGTATGTTGGATGGAGACAGACTCGGGGGCCAGTACATAGTTGGGTTACTGGTATGTTGGATGGAGACAGACTCGGGGGCCAGTACATAGTTGGGTTACTGGTATGTTGGATGGAGACAGACTCTGGGGCCAGTACATAGTTGGGTTACTGGTATGTTGGATGGAGACAGACTGGGGCCAGTACATAGTTGGGTTACTGGTATGTTGGATGGAGACAGACTGGGGGCCAGTACATAGTTGGGTTACTGGTATGTTGGATGGAGACAGACTGAGGAGCCAGTACATAGTTGGGTTACTGGTATGTTGGATGGAGACAGACTGGAGGGCCCAGTACATAGTTGGGTTACTGGTATGTTGGATGGAGACAGACTCTGAGTGCCGTACATAGTTGGAGTTACTGGTATGTTGGATGGAGACAGACTCTGGGGGCCAGTACATAGTTGGGTTACTGGTATGTTGGATGGAGACAGACTCTGGGGCCAGTACATAGTTGGGTTACTGGTATGTTGGATGGAGACAGACTGGGGCCAGTACATAGTTGCGGGTTACTGGTATGTTGGATGGAGACAGACTCTGGGCCAGTACATAGTTGGGTTACTGGTATGTTGGATGGAGACAGACTCGGGGCCAGTACATAGTTGGGTTACTGGTATGTTGGATGGAGACAGACTGAGGGGCCAGTACATAGTTGGGTTACTGGTATGTTGGATGGAGACAGACTCTGGGGCCAGTACATAGTTGGGGTTACTGGTATGTTGGATGGAGACAGACTGGGGGCCAGTACATAGTTGGGTTACTGAGTATGTTGGATGGAGACAGACTCTGGGGCCAGTACATAGTTGGGTTACTGGTATGTTGGATGGAGACAGACTCTGGGGCCAGTACATAGTTGGGTTACTGGTATGTTGGATGGAGACAGACTGGGGGGCCAGTACATAGTTGGGTTACTGGTATGTTGGATGGAGACAGACTCTGGGAGCCAGTACATAGTTGGAGTTACTGGTATGTTGGATGGAGACAGACTCTGGGGCCAGTACATAGTTGGGTTACTGGTATGTTGGATGGAGACAGACTGGGGGGCCAGTACATAGTTGGGTTACTGGTATGTTGGATGGAGACAGACTGGGAAGCCAGTACATAGTTGGGTTACTGGTATGTTGGATGGAGACAGACTGGAGGGCCAGTACATAGTTGGGTTACTGGTATGTTGGATGGGAGACAGACTCTGGAGCCAGTACATAGTTGGGTTACTGGTATGTTGGATGGAGACAGACTCTGGGGCCAGTACATAGTTGGGTTACTGGTATGTTGGATGGAGACAGACTCGGAAAGCCAGTACATAGTTGGGTTACTGGTATGTTGGATGGAGACAGACTCTGGGGGCCAGTACATAGTTGGGTTACTTGTATGTTGGATGGAGACAGACTGGGGGGCCCAGTACATAGTTGGGTTACTGGTATGTTGGATGGAGACAGACTCTGGGGCCAGTACATAGTTGGGTTACTGGTATGTTGGATGGAGACAGACTCTGGGGCCAAGTACATAGTTGGGTTACTGGTATGTTGGATGGAGACAGACTCTGGGGCCAGTACATAGTTTGGGTTACTGGTATGTTGGATGGAGACAGACTCTGGGGCCAGTACATAGTTGGGTTACTGGTATGTTGGATGGAGACAGACTGGGGGGCCAGTACATAGTTGGGTTACTGGTATGTTGGATGGAGACAGACTCTGGGGCAGTACATAGTTCGGTTCTGGTATGTTGGATGGGAGACAGACTCTGGGGCCAGTACATAGTTGAGTTACTGGTATGTTGGATGGAGACAGACTCTGGAGCCAGTACATGTTGGGTTACTGGTATGTTGGATGGAGACAGACTCTGGCCAGCACATAGTTGGGTTACTGGTATGTTGGATGGAGACACTCTGCAGTACATAGTTGATGTATGTTGATGGAGACAGACTGGGGGCCAGTACATAGTTGGTTACTGGTATGTTGGATGGAGACAGACTCTGGGCCAGTACATAGTTGGGTTACTGGTATGTTGGATGGAGACAGACTCTGGGGCCAGTACATAGTTGGGTTACTGGTATGTTGGATGGAGACAGACTGCTGGGGCCAGTACATAGTTGGGTTACTGGTATGTTGGATGGAGACAGACTGGGGAGGCCAGTACATAGTTGGGTTACTGGTATGTTGGATGGAGACAGACTGGGGAGCCAGTACATAGTTGGGTTACTGGGTATGTTGGATGGAGACAGACTCTGGGAGCCAGTACATAGTTGGGTTACTGGTATGTTGGATGGAGACAGACTGGGGCCAGTACATAGTTGGGTTACTGGTATGTTGGATGGAGACAGACTGGGAGGCCAGTACATAGTTGGTTACTGGTATGTTGGATGGAGACAGACTCTGGGAGCCAGTACATAGTTGTTACTGGTATGTTGGATGGAGACAGACTCTGGGGCCCAGTACATAGTTGGGTTACTGGTATGTTGGATGGAGACAGACTGGAAGGCCAGTACATAGTTGGGTTACTGGTATGTTGGATGGAGACAGACTCTGGGGCCAGTACATAGTTGGGTTACTGGTATGTTGGATGGAGACAGACTCTGGGGCCAGTACATAGTTGGGTTACTGGTATGTTGGATGGAGACAGACTGGGGTGCCAGTACATAGTTGGGTTACTGGTATGTTGGATGGAGACAGACTGGGAAGCCAGTACATAGTTGGGTTACTGGTATGTTGGATGGAGACAGACTGGGGGGCCAGTACATAGTTGGGTTACTGGTATGTTGGATGGAGACAGACTCTGGGGCCAGTACATAGTTGGGTTACTGGTATGTTGGATGGAGACAGACTGGGGCGCCAGTACATAGTTGGGTTACTGGTATGTTGGATGGAGACAGACTCTGGGGCCAGTACATAGTTGGGTTACTGGTATGTTGGATGGAGACAGACTCTGGGGCCAGTACATATTTGGGTTACTGGTATGTTGGATGGAGACAGACTGGGGGCCAGTACATAGTTGGGTTACTGGTATGTTGGATGGAGACAGACTGGGAGGCCAGTACATAGTTGGGTTACTGGTATGTTGGATGGAGACAGACTCTGGGGCCAGTACATAGTTGGGTTACTGGTATGTTGGATGGACCTGGGAGGCCAGTCAGTTGGGTTACCGGTATGTTGGATGGAGACAGACTGGGGGACAGTACATAGTTGGGTTACTGGTATGTTGGATGGAGACAGACTGGGAGGCCAGTACATAGTTGGGGTTACTGGTATGTTGGATGGAGACAGACTGGAGGGCCAGTACATAGTTGGGTTACTGGTATGTTGGATGGAGACAGGACTCTGGGGCCAGTACATAGTTGGGTTACTGGTATGTTGGATGGAGACAGACTCTGGGGGCCAGTACATAGTTGGGTTACTAGTATGTTGGATGGAGACAGACTCTGGGGCCAGTACATAGTTGGGTTACTGGTATGTTGGATGGAGACAGACTCTGGGGCCAGTACATAGTTGGGTTACTGGTATGTTGGATGGAGACAGACTCGAGGGCCAGTACATAGTTGGGTTACTGGTATGTTGGATGGAGACAGACTGGGAGGCAGTACATATTGGTTACTGGTATGTTGGATGGAGACAGACTGTGGGGCCAGTACATAGTTGGGTTACTGGTATGTTGGATGGAGACAGACTGGGGAGCCAGTACATAGTTGGGTTACTGGTATGTTGGCAATGGAGACAGACTGGGGGCCAGTACATAGTTGGGTTACTGGTATGTTGGATGGAGACAGACTGGAGGGCCAGTACATAGTTGGGTTACTGGTATGTTGGATGGAGACAGACTCTGGGGCCAGTACATAGTTGGGGTTACTGGTATGTTGGATGGAGACAGACTCTGGGGCCAGTACATAGTTGGGTTACTGGTATGTTGGATGGAGACAGACTGGGGCCAGTACATAGTTGGGTTACTGGTATGTTGGATGGAGACAGACTCTGGGGCCAGTACATAGTTGGGTTACTGGTATGTTGGATGGAGACAGACTGGGGGGCCAGTACATAGTTGGGTTACTGGTATGTTGGATGGAGACAGACTGGGGGGCCAGTACATAGTTGGGTTACTGGTATGTTGGATGGAGACAGACTTGGGAAGCCAGTACATAGTTGGGTTACTGGTATGTTGGATGGAGACAGACTCTGAGGGCCAGTACATAGTTGGTTACTGGTATGTTGGATGGAGACAGACTCTGGGGGCCAGTACATAGTTGGGTTACTGGTATGTTGGATGGAGACAGACTCTGGGGCCAGTACATAGTTGGGTTACTGGTATGTTGGATGGAGACAGACTCTGGGGCCAGTATGCATAGTTGGGTTACTGGCATGTTGGATGGAGACAGACTCTGGGGCCAGTACATAGTTGGGTTACTGGTATGTTGGATGGAGACAGACTGGGGGGCCAGTACATAGTTGGGTTACTGGTATGTTGGATGGAGAACAGACTCTGGGGGCCAGTACATAGTTGGGTTACTGGTATGTTGGATGGAGACAGACTGGGGGCCAGTACATAGTTGGGTTACTGGTATGTTGGATGGAGACAGACTGGGGGGCCAGTACATAGTTGGGTTACTGGTATGTTGGATGGAGACAGACTCGGAAGCCAGTACATAGTTGGGTTACTGGTATGTTGGATGGAGACAGACTGGAGGGGCCAGTACATAGTTGGGTTACTGGTATGTTGGATGGAGACAGACTCGGGGCCAGTTGCATGTTGGGTTACTGGTATGTTGGATGGAGACAGACTCTGGGGCCAGTACATAGTTGGGTTACTGGTATGTTGGATGGGAGACAGACTGGGGGCCAGTACATAGTTGGGTTACTGGTATGTTGGATGGAGACAGACTCTGGGGCCAGTACATAGTTGGGTTACTGGTATGTTGGATGGAGACAGACTGGGGGACCAGTACATAGTTGGGTTACTGGTATGTTGGATGGAGACAGACTCTGGGAAGCCAGTACATAGTTGGAGTTACTGGTATGTTGGATGGAGACAGAGACTCTGGGGCCAGTACATAGTTGGGTTACTGGTATGTTGGATGGAGACAGACTCTGGGGCCAGTACATAGTTGGGTTACTGGTATGTTGGATGGAGACAGACTGGGGGCCAGTACATAGTTGGGTTACTGGTATGTTGGATGGAGACAGACTCTGGGGCCAGTACATAGTTGGGTTACTGGTATGTTGGATGGAGACAGACTCTGGGGCCAATACATAGTTGGGTTACTGGTATGTTGGATGGAGACAGACTCTGGGGCCAGTACATAGTTGGGTTACTGGTATGTTGGATGGAGACAGACTGGGGGGACAGTACATAGTTGGGTTACTGGTATGTTGGATGGAGACAGACTGGGAAGCCAGTACATAGTTGGGTTACTGGTATGTTGGATGGAGACAGACTCTGGGGCCAGTACATAGTTGGGTTACTGGTATGTTGGATGGAGACAGACTGGGAAGCCAGTACATAGTTGGGTTACTGGTATGTTGGATGGAGACAGACTGGGTTGCCAGTACATAGTTGGGTTACTGGTATGTTGGATGGAGACAGACTGTGGGGGCCAGTACATAGTTGGGTTACTGGTATGTTGGATGGAGACAGACTGGGTTGCCAGTACATAGTTGGTTACTGGTATGTTGGATGGAGACAGACTCTGGGGCCAGTACATAGTTGGGTTACTGGTATGTTGGATGGAGACAGACTTGGGGCCAGTACATATTTGGGTTACTGGTATGTTGGATGAGACAGACTGGGGCCAGTACATAGTTGGGTTACTGGTATGTTGGATGGAGACAGACTGGGGGGGCCAGTACATAGTTGGGTTACTGGTATGTTGGATGGAGACAGACTGGAGGGCCAGTACATAGTTGGGTTACTGGTATGTTGGATGGAGACAGACTCTGGGGCCAGTACATAGTTGGGTTACTGGTATGTTGGATGGAGACAGACTCTGGGGCCAGTACATAGTTGGGTTACTGGTATGTTGGATGGAGACAGACTGGGGGCCAGTACATAGTTGGCGTTACTGGTATGTTGGATGGAGACAGACTCTGGGGCCAGTACATAGTTGGGTTACTGGTATGTTGGATGGAGACAGACTGGGGGCCAGTACATAGTTGGGTTACTGGTATGTTGGATGGAGACAGACTGGGGGGCCAGTGCATAGTTGGGTTACTGGTATGTTGGATGGAGACAGACTGGAGCAGTACATAGTTGGGTTACTGGTATGTTGGATGGAGACAGACTCTGGAGGGCCAGTACATAGTTGGGTTACTGGTATGTTGGATGGAGACAGACTCTGGGGCCAGTACATAGTTGGGTTACTGGTATGTTGGATGGAGACAGACTCTGGGGCCAGTACATAGTTGGGTTACTGGTATGTTGGATGGAGACAGACTCTGGGGCAGTACACAGTTGGGTTACTGGTATGTTGGATGGAGACAGACTCGGGGGCCAGTACATAGTTGGGTTACTGGTATGTTGGATGGAGACAGACTGGGGGCCCAGTACATAGTTGGGTTACTGGTATGTTGGATGGAGACAGACTCGAGCCAGTACATAGTTGGGTTACTGGTATGTTGGATGGAGACAGACTGGAGGGCCAGTACATAGTTGGGTTACTGGTATGTTGGATGGAGACAGACTCTGGGGCCCAGTACATAGTTGGGTTACTGGTATGTTGGATGGAGACAGACTCTGGGGCCAGTACATAGTTGGGTTACTGGTATGTTGGATGGAGACAGACTCTGGGGCCAGTACATAGTTGTTACTGGTATGTTGGATGGGAGACAGACTCGGGGGCCAGTACATAGTTGGGTTACTGGTATGTTGGATGGAGACAGACTCTGGGGCCAGTACATAGTTGGGTTACTGGTATGTTGGATGGAGACAGACTCTGGGGCCAGTACATAGTTGGGTTACTGGTATGTTGGATGGAGACAGACTCTGGGGCCAGTACATAGTTGGGTTACTGGTATGTTGGATGGAGACAGACTCTGGGCGGGACAGTACATAGTTGGGTTACTGGTATGTTGGATGGAGACAGACTGGGGAGCCAGTACATAGTTGGGTTACTGGTATGTTGGATGGAGACAGACTCTGGGGCCAGTACATAGTTGGGTTACTGGTATGTTGGATGGAGACAGACTCTGGGGGCCAGTACATAGTTGGGTTACTGGTATGTTGGATGGAGACAGACTGGGGGACAGTACATAGTTGGGTTACTGGTATGTTGGATGGAGACAGACTGGGGAAGCCAGTACATAGTTGGGTTACTGGTATGTTGGATGGAGACAGACTCTGGGGCCAGTACATAGTTGGGTTACTGGTATGTTGGATGGAGACAGACTGGGAAGCCAGTACATAGTTGGGTTACTGGTATGTTGGATGGAGACAGACTGGGGTGCCAGTACACTAGTTGGGTTACTGGTATGTTGGATGGAGACAGACTGGGGGCCAGTACATAGTTGGGTTACTGGTATGTTGGATGGAGACAGACTGGGTTGCCAGTACATAGTTGGTTACTGGTATGTTGGATGGAGACAGACTGGGGCCAGTACATAGTTGGGTTACTGGTATGTTGGATGGAGACAGACTTGGGGGCCAGTACATAGTTGGGTTACTGGTATGTTGGATGGAGACAGACTCGGGGGCCAGTACATAGTTGGGTTACTGGTATGTTGGATGGAGACAGACTCTGGGGTTGCCAGTACATAGTTGGGTTACTGGTATGTTGGATGGGAGACAGACTGGGTTGCCAGTACATAGTTGGGTTACTGGTATGTTGGATGGAGACAGACTCTGGGGCCAGTACATAGTTGGGTTACTGGTATGTTGGATGGAGACAGACTCTGGGGCCAGTACATATTTGGGTTACTGGTATGTTGGATGGAGACAGACTGGGGGGCCAGTACATAGTTGGGTTACTGGTATGTTGGATGGAGACAGACTGGGAGGCCAGTACATAGTTGGGTTACTGGTATGTTGGATGGAGACAGACTGGAGGGCCAGTACATAGTTGGGTTACTGGTATGTTGGATGGAGACAGACTGGGAGGCCAGTACATAGTTGGGTTACTGGTATGTTGGATGGAGACAGACTGGGAGGACAGTACATAGTTGGGTTACTGGTATGTTGGATGGAGACAGACTGGGAGGCCAGTACATAGTTGGGTTACTGGTATGTTGGATGGAGACAGACTGGGGGGGCCAGTACATAGTTGGGTTACTGGTATGTTGGATGGAGACAGACTCTGGGGCCAGTACATAGTTGGGTTACTGGTATGTTGGATGGAGACAGACTGGGAAGCCAGTACCTTTTTAAAGAGACGTTAAGACATTCTAGTGTGTCAGTGCTTATTTTAGTCCTGTGTGACATTCCATTTAAACTAGGTTATATACTACATGACCCAAAGTATGTGGACACCTGCTCGTCGGACATCTCATTCATAAATCATGGTTAATAATATGGAGTTGGTCCCCCCCCTTTGCTGCTATAACAGCCTCCACTCTTCTGGGAAGGCTTTCTAATAGATGATGGAACATTGCTGCGGGGGACTTGCTTCCATTCAGCCACAAGAGCATTAGTGAGGTCGGGCACTGATGTTTGGCAATCAGGTCTGGCTCGCAGTTTGCGTTCCAATTCATCCCAAAGGTGTTCGATGGGGTTGAGGTCAGGGCTCTGTGCAGGCCAGTCAAGTTCTTCCACACCAATCTCGACAAACAATTTCTGTATGGACCTCGCTTTGTGCATGGGGGCATTGTCATGCTGAAACAGGAAAGGGCCTTCCCCAAACTGTTGCCACAAAGTTGAAAGCACAGAATCATCTAGAATGTCATTTTATGTTGTAGCATTAAGATTTCCCTTCACTGGAACTAATGGGCCTAGCCCTAACCAGGAAAAACAGCCCCAGACCATTAGTCCTCCTCCACCAAACTTTACAGTTGGCACTATGCATTGGGGCAGGTAGTGTTCTCCTGGCATCCGCCAAACCCAGATTCGATCTTATGATGATCTTAGGCTTGTGTCCGGCTGCTCGGCCATGGAAACCCATTTCATGAAGCTCCGGACAGACAGTTCTTGTGCTGATGTTGCTTCCAGAGGCAGTTTGGAACTCGGTACTGAGTGCTGCAACCAGGACAGACCATTTTTATGCACTATGTGCTTCAGCACTCAGCGGTCCTGTTCTGTGAGCTTGTGTGGCCTACCACTTCGATGCTGAGCCGTTGTTGCCCCTAGACGTTTCCACTTCACAATAACAGCACTTACAGTTGACCGGGGCAGCTCTAGCAGGGCAGAAGTTCGACGCACTGACTTTTTGGAAAGGTGACATCCTATGATGGTGCCACGTTGAAGGTCACTGAGCTCTTCAGTAAGGCCATTCTATTGCCAATGTTTGTCTGTGGAGAGTGCATGGCTGTGTGCTCGATTTTAATTACCTGTCAGCAACGGGTGTGGCTGAAATAGCCAAATCCACTAATTTGAAGGGGTGTCCACATACTTTTGTATACATAGTGCACATATTAATACTTCAAAAATATCTCTGCTATTGAAATTGAAACAGTCATGTAATATTAGTGCAACTTAATAGTATAATGGTGTACTTAACACAACGTTCTCTACTGTTACCTGTGGCATTACCCAGGAAGCACTCCTTACTGTTCTCTACTGTTACCTGTGGCATTACCCAGGAAGCACTCCTTACTGTTCTCTACTGTTACCTGTGGCATTACCCAGGAAGCACTCCTTACTGTTCTCTACTGTTACCTGTAGGCATTACCCAGGAAGCACTCCTTACTGTTCTCTACTGTTACCTGTGGCATTACCCAGGAAGCACTCCTTACTGTTCTCTACTGTTACCTGTGGCATTACCCAGGAAGCACTCCTTACTGTTCTCTACTGTTACCTGTGGCATTACCCAGGAAGCACTCCTTACTGTTCTCCTCTAAACCACAGCTATCCCACGCCGTCTGTGATCAGGGGGGTTATATGTTCTGTCGCGTGTGTGCACGGGTACAGTACCTTACCTGTGTGAGTGTCTGTCTGCCTCACAAGTGTCTCTGTGTGATGTCATGTTGCTGTTTGCCATTGCAGAGCCCGTCTGAGAAAGAGAGCAGCAGTGAGAAAGGCCAGAGCCGAGGTTAATGTTTCTGCTGGTGCCAGGTATAGGTATCTCAGAGAACAACCCACTGTCTTGCCCCTCCCTGAGACTGGGCTTCTGGTCCAAATGGTACCCTACTCCCTATGTAGCACACTCTGGTCTAAAGTAGTGCACTATGTAGGAAATAGGTGCCCATTTTGGGACGAAACCTGTTGTTTCTGACAGTGGGTTGTACTGTAGGGGTCGTGAGTTCAGTCACTTTATAGAACATCAGTTTAGATACTGTAACCACCCAGCTGCTGTAACCACCCAGCTGCTGTTACCACCCAGCTGCTGTAACCACCCAGCTGCTGTTACCACCCAGCTGCTGTTACCACCCAGCTGCTGTAACCACCCAGCTGCTGTAACCACCCAGCTGCTGTTACCACCCAGCTGCTGTTACCACCCAGCTGCTGTAACCACCCAGCTGCTGTAACCACCCAGCTGCTGTTACCACCCAGCTGCTGTAACCACCCAGCTACTGTAACCACCCAGCTTCCTTCTAGTCTCTTCTTTACTCATTCGAGCGTAAATATTTTGTGGTCTTCATCTGACTCAGCTTTCCTAGTCACAGAAATGCAACTCAGCAAAATAGGATTGCAGATTGATCTGAAATTTTAAACCACTACATTTTGTAAAGATATTCCCCCTAAAAAGGATTCTAAAGAAGCACAGGGGGCTGCTAAGAGGAGGGACCGGGGAGGACGGGCTCATAGTAATGGCTGAACGGAGTAAATGGAATGGTATCGAACGCATGGAAAACGCGTGTTTGATGTGTTCGATACCATTCCATTGATTCCGTTCCAGCCATTACTATGAGCCCGTCCTCCCCAATTAAGGTGCCACCAGCCGCCTGTTCCAGGAAGTCCTTTTGAAAATAAATGTTACGTGATGGATGTCAATCTGCCCTCTGGATGTCAATCTGCCCTCTGGATGTCAATCTGCCCTCTGGATGTCAATCTGCCCTCTGGATGTCAATCTGCCCTCTGGATGTTGAAGTCTGCATCTCTAGTTCAACATTCTGAACTACAACTTTTCGACATTTCCTTGCTTTTTGGTGTGGAACAGAACATATCAATCACTTTATAGTTGTATAAAGTGCTGCATTGCTCAGTTAGCTTCTGCTGAATGGTGTGCTAAAACACATACTAAAACACATACTACTAAAACACAAAATACTAAAACACTAAATACTAAAACACTAAATACTAAAACACACAATGTAACGTGTAACATAATGTAACTTGTGGTTCTAACTTGGTTAATATTTTCTCCCATTGCATTTACAATCATCATCATCATCATCATCATCATCCTCATCATCCTCATCCTCATCATCATCATCATCATCACCTAACCAATGTTGACTATACAGGCTGCCACCCAAAGCTAATGCTAAACCATTCATCTCTGGGTTAAAGAAAAGGTAAACTGACTGGGGGAAAAAATCTAAAGTAGCTATTTCCCCTTAATGATCTCCTGCATAAAATGGTTTCCTGCGTGTATCTGCTGACAATTTGATTATTTCCCGGCTCATCTGGGCATTGTGAACAGCAGGGTCTATAAATCTGCCCAGGTCAGGGATAAGAGGGCACTCTGAGGTCTGAGAAATGCTTACGTCCCAAATGCCACCCTGTTCACTATATAGTGCACTACTTTAGACCAGAGAATGGCACCTATTCACTATATAGTGCACTACTTTTGACCAGGGCTCATAGGGTTCATTTGGGATGCTCCAGACTGTACTGTCTGGCCCAGCTCAGTTCAACCCTACCTGCTCTATACTGTACTGTCTGGCCCAGCTCAGTTAAACTCTACCTGCTCTATCTGTACTGTCTGGCCCAGCTCAGTTCAACACTACCTGCTCTATACTGTACTGTCTGGCCCAGCTCAGTTCAACCCTACCTGCTCTATACTGTACTGTCTGGCCCAGCTCAGTTCAACACTACCTGCTCTATACTGTACTGTCTGGCCCAGCTCAGTTAAACTCTACCTGCTCTATACTGTACTGTCTGGCCCAGCTCAGTTCAACACTACCTGCTCTATACTGTACTGTCTGGCCCAGCTCAGTTCAACACTACCTGCTCTATACTGTACTGTCTGGCCCAGCTCAGTTCAACACTACCTGCTCTATACTGTACTGTCTGGGTCCAGCTCAGTTCAACCCTACCTGCTCTATACTGTACTGTCTGGCCCAGCTCAGTTCAACACTACCTGCTCTATACTGTACTGTCTGGCCCAGCTCAGTTCAACACTACCTGCTCTATACTGTACTGTCTGGCCCAGCTCAGTTCAACACTACCTGCTCTATAATGTACTGTCTGGCCCAGCTCAGTTCAACTCTACCTGCTCTATACTGTACTGTCTGGCCCAGCTCAGTTCAACTCTACCTGCTCTATACTGTACTGTCTGGCCCAGCTCAGTTCAACTCTACCTGCTCTATACTGTACTGTCTGGCCCAGCTCAGTTCAACTCTACCTGCTCTATACTGTACTGTCTGGCCCAGCTCAGTTCAACTCTACCTGCTCTATACTGTACTGTCTGGCCCAGCTCAGTTCAACACTACCTGCTCTATACTGTACTGTCTGGCCCAGCTCAGTTCAACACTACCTGCTCCATGGTGAACTGTAGGGCCCAGAATGGTGTTGACTCCAACCCTGGTGCACACAGCCACATTCCACTCACTCTTTTCTGTATCATCCCCCTCTTCCCCTCCCCTTCCTCCTCCTCGTGTGCCTCCTCTACCTGCTCCTCCTCCCCTTCCTCCCGCTCCTCCTCCTCCTCCTCTCCTCCTCCTCCTCCTCCCCTTTCACCTGCTCCTCCTCCTCTCCCCCTCCCCTTCCTCCTCCTCCTCCCTCCTCCTCCCCTTGCTCCTCTCCTTCCTCCTACTCCTCCCCTTCCTCCTCCTCCTCCTCCTCCTCCTCCCTCCCCTCCTCCCCCCTCCTCCTCCTCCCCCTTCCCCCTCCCCCTCCTCCTCCTCCTCCCCTCTCCTTCCCCTTCCTCTTCCTCCTCCTCCTCCTCCTCCTGCTCCTCCTCCTCCCACCCCCCTCCTCCTCCTCCTCCCCCTTCCTCCTCCTCCTCCTCCTCCTCCTCCTCCTCCTCCTCCTCCTCCTCCCTCCCCCCTCCTCCTCCCCTTCCTCCTCCTCTCCTGCTCCTCCCCTTCCCTCCCCTTCCTCCTCCTCCTCCCCTTCCCCCTTCCTCCTCTCCTCTCCTTCCCCTCTCCTTCCCCTTCCTCCCTCCTCCTCCTCCTCCTCCTCCTCCTCCTCCTCCCCCCCCTTCCCCTCCTCCTCCCCCCTTCCTCCTCCTCCTCCCCTCCCCTTCTTCCTCCTCCTCCTCCCCTTCCCCCCCTTCCTCCTCCCTCCTCCTCCTCCCCCTCTCCTTCCCCTTCCTCCTCCTCCTCCTCCTCCCCCCCTTTCTCCTCCCCCCTTCCTCCTCCTCCTCCTCCCCTTCCTCCTCCCCTTCCTCCTCCCCTTCCCCTTCCTCCTCCTCCTCCCCCTCCTCCTCCTCCTCCTCCTACTCCTCCTCCCCCATTCAAACCCCTCCAGACTGAACACTGAGCGTCAGAAGCATCAGTATCGCCTCCACTCTGTGGCGTGTGTTGGCACTGAGGTCCACCTGGCAGCCTGCCCCCTGGAGTCCAACAAGGGTAATTATGGAGGGAGATTGCACCATGATCAGACCAGAGTTATGTTGAATATATTCACTGTGCATATTTGTGAGTTGTATTCTGTGTATTTACATAATTGTGTATCTATTCTCACTCCATAGGAAATGCCACAGGGTCCTGTGAAGGTGGCATGCCAGCCGTGGTCAGCTGTGTGCCTGGACCACAGTACGTACAGAACAACGGACTGAAGAAGAAGATGCTCAAACCGATGGTGATTAGGAGTAGTAATGTGTGTGTCTCACTAGCATTGCAGGATGGTGATTAGGAGTAGTAATGTGTGTGTCTCACTAGCATTGCAGGATGGTGATTAGGAGTAGTAATGTGTGTGTCTCACTAGCATTGCAGGATGGTGATTAGGAGTAGTAATGTGTGTGTGTGTCTCACTAGCATTGCATAGACTTGAAGGAGGCATATTTTCGCTTCAACTACAGTTTCTTAATCTGATCAGATTGGTGTTCCTGCTCTGTGTTGTCTTTCTCTGTAGAGGACAGTGAGTTAACTGTCTCCTGTCTGTAGAGCACAGTGAGTTAACTGTCTCCTGTCTGTAGAACACAGTAAGTTAACAGTCTCCTGTCTGTAGAACACAGTGAGTTAACTGTCTCCTGTCTGTAGAGCACAGTGAGTTAACTGTCTCCTGTCTGTAGAACACAGTGAGTTAACTGTCTCCTGTCTGTAGAGCACAGTGAGTTAACTGTCTCCTGTCTGTAGAACACAGTAAGTTAACAGTCTCCTGTCTGTAGAACACAGTGAGTTAACTGTCTCCTGTCTGTAGAACACAGTGAGTTAACTGTCTCCTGTCTGTAGAGCACAGTGAGTTAACTGTCTCCTGTCTGTAGAACACAGTGAGTTAACTGTCTCCTGTCTGTAGAGCACAGTGAGTTAACTGTCTCCTGTCTGTAGAACACAGTGAGTTAACTGTCTCCTGTCTATAGAACACAGTGAGTTAACTGTCTCCTGTCTGTAGAACACAGTGAGTTAACTGTCTCCTGTCTATAGAACACAGTGAGTTAACTGTCTCCTGTCTGTAGAACACAGTGAGTTAACTGTGTCCTGTCTGTAGAACACAGTGAGTTAACTGTCTCCTGTCTGTAGAACACAGTGAGTTAACTGTCTCCTGTCTGTAGAGCACAGTGAGTTAACTGTCTCCTGTCTATAGAACACAGTGAGTTAACTGTCTCCTGTCTGTAGAACACAGTGAGTTAACTGTCTCCTGTCTGTAGAGCACAGTGAGTTAACTGTCTCCTGTCTGTAGAACACAGTAAGTTAACAGTCTCCTGTCTGTAGAACACAGTGAGTTAACTGTCTCCTGTCTGTAGAGCACAGTGAGTTAACTGTCTCCTGTCTGTAGAACACAGTGAGTTAACTGTCTCCTGTCTGTAGAGCACAGTGAGTTAACTGTCTCCTGTCTGTAGAACACAGTAAGTTAACAGTCTCCTGTCTGTAGAACACAGTGAGTTAACTGTCTCCTGTCTGTAGAACACAGTGAGTTAACTGTCTCCTGTCTGTAGAGCACAGTGAGTTAACTGTCTCCTGTCTGTAGAACACAGTGAGTTAACTGTCTCCCTGTCTGTAGAGCACAGTGAGTTAACTGTCTCCTGTCTGTAGAACACAGTGAGTTAACTGTCTCCTGTCTATAGAACACAGTGAGTTAACTGTCTCCTGTCTGTAGAACACAGTGAGTTAACTGTCTCCTGTCTATAGAACACAGTGAGTTAACTGTCTCCTGTCTGTAGAACACAGTGAGTTAACTGTGTCCTGTCTGTAGAACACAGTGAGTTAACTGTCTCCTGTCTGTAGAACACAGTGAGTTAACTGTCTCCTGTCTGTAGAGCACAGTGAGTTAACTGTCTCCTGTCTATAGAACACAGTGAGTTAACTGTCTCCTGTCTGTAGAACACAGTGAGTTAACTGTCTCCCTGTCTGTAGAACACAGTGAGTTAACTGGCTCCTGTCTGTAGAACACAGTGAGTTAACTGTGTCCTGTCTGTAGAACACAGTGAGTTAACTGTCTCCTGTCTGTAGAACACAGTGAGTTAACTGTCTCTCTGCCTGTAGAACACAGTGAGTTAACTGTCTCCTGTCTGTAGAACACAGTGAGTTAACTGTCTCCTGTCTGTAGAACACAGTGAGTTAACTGTCTCCTGTCTGTAGAACACAGTGAGTTAACTGTCTCCTGTCTGTAGAACACAGTGAGTTAACTGTCTCCTGTCTGTAGAACACAGTGAGTTAACTGTCTCCTGTCTGTAGAACACAGTGAGTTAACTGTCTCCTGTCTGTAGAACACAGTGAGTTAACTGTCTCCTGTCTGTAGAACACAGTGAGTTAACTGTCTCCTGTCTGTAGAACACAGTGAGTTAACTGTCTCCTGTCTGTAGAACACAGTGAGTTAACTGTCTCCTGCCTGTGAACACAGTGAGTTAACTGTCTCCTGTCTGTAGAACACAGTGAGTTAACTGTCTCTCCTGTCTGTAGAACACAGTGAGTTAACTGTCTCCTGTCTGTAGAACACAGTGAGTTAACTGTCTCCTGTCTGTAGAACACAGTGAGTTAACTGTCTCCCTGTCTGTAGAACACAGTGAGTTAACTGTCTCCTGTCTGTAGAACACAGTGAGTTAACTGTCTCCTGCCTGTAGAACACAGTGAGTTAACTGTCTCCTGTCTGTAGAGCAGTGAGTTAACTGTCTCCTGTCTGTAGAACACAGTGAGTTAACTGTCTCCTGTCTGTAGAACACAGTGAGTTAACTGTCTCCTGTCTGTAGAACACAGTGAGTTAACTGTCTCCTGTCTGTAGAACACAGTGAGTTAACTGTCTCCTGTCTGTAGAACACAGTGAGTTAACTGTCTCCTGTCTGTAGAACACAGTGAGTTAACTGTCTCCTGTCTGTAGAGCACAGTGAGTTAACTGTCTCTGTCTGTAGAGCACAGTGAGTTAACTGTCTCCTGTCTGTAGAACACAGTGAGTTAACTGTCTCCTGTCTGTAGAACACAGTGAGTTAACTGTATCCTGTCTGTAGAACACAGTGAGTTAACTGTCTCCTGTCTGTAGAGCACAGTGAGTTAACTGTCTCCTGTCTGTAGAACACAGTGAGTTAACTGTCTCCTGTCTGTAGAACACAGTGAGTTAACTGTCTCCTGTCTGTAGAACACAGTGAGTTAACTGTCTCCTGTCTGTAGAACACAGTGAGTTACCTGTCATCTCCTGTCTGTAGAACACAGTGAGTTAACTGTCATCTCCTGTCTGTAGAACACAGTGAGTTAACTGTCATCTCCTGTCTGTAGAACACAGTGAGTTAACTGTCATATCCTGTCTGTAGAACACAGTGAGTTAACTGTCTCCTGTCTGTAGAACACAGTGAGTTAACTGTCATCTCCTGTCTGTAGAACACAGTGAGTTAACTGTCATATCCTGTCTGTAGAACACAGTGAGTTAACTGGCTCCTGTCTGTAGAACACAGTGAGTTAACTGTCATCTCCTGTCTGTAGAGCACAGTGAGTTAACTGTCTCCTGTCTGTAGAGCACAGTGAGTTAACTGTCTCCTGTCTGTAGAACACAGTGAGTTAACTGTCTCCTGTCTGTAGAAGACAGTGAGTTAACTGTATCCTGTCTGTAGAACACAGTTAGTTAACTGTCTCCTGTCTGTAGAGCACAGTGAGTTAACTGCCTCCTGTCTGTAGAACACAGTGAGTTAAATGTCTCCTGTCTGTAGAACACAGTGAGTTAACTGTCTCCTGTCTGTAGAACACAGTGAGTTAACTGTCTCCTGTCTGTAGAACACAGTGAGTTAACTGTCTCCTGTCTGTAGAGCAGTGAGTTAACTGTCTCCTGTCTGTAGAACACAGTGAGTTAACTGTCTCCTGCCTGTAGAACACAGTAAGTTAACTGTCTCCTGCCTGTAGAACACAGTGAGTTAACTGTCTCCTGTCTGTAGAGCACAGTGAGTTAACTGTCTCCTGTCTATAGAACACAGTGAGTTAACTGTCTCCCTGTCTGTAGAGCACAGTGAGTTAACTGTCTCCTGTCTATAGAACACAGTGAGTTAACTGTCTCCTGTCTGTAGAGCACAGTGAGTTAACTGTCTCCTGTCTGTAGAGCACAGTGAGTTAACTGTCTCCTGTCTGTAGAACACAGTGAGTTAACTGTCTCCTGTCTATAGAACACAGTGAGTTAACTGTCTCCTGTCTGTAGAACACAGTGAGTTAACTGTCTCCTGTCTGTAGAACACAGTGAGTTAACTGTCTCCTGCCTGTAGAACACAGTGAGTTAACTGTCTCCTGCCTGTAGAACACAGTGAGTTAACTGTCTCCTGTCTGTAGAGCACAGTGAGTTAACTGTCTCCTGTCTATAGAACACAGTGAGTTAACTGTCTCCTGTCTGTAGAGCACAGTGAGTTAACTGTCTCCTGTCTGTAGAGCACAGTGAGTTAACTGTCTCCTGTCTGTAGAACACAGTAAGTTAACTGTCTCCTGCCTGTAGAACACAGTGAGTTAACTGTCTCCTGTCTATAGAACACAGTGAGTTAACTGTCTCCTGTCTGTAGAACACAGTGAGTTAACTGTCTCACTGTCTGTAGAGAGCACAGTGAGTTAACTGTCTCCTGTCTGTAGAACACAGTGAGTTAACTGTCTCCTGTCTGTAGAACACAGTGAGTTAACTGTCTCCTGTCTGTAGAGCACATTGAGTTAACTGTCTCCTGTCTGTAGAACACAGTGAGTTAACTGTCTCCTGTCTATAGAACACAGTGAGTTAACTGTCTCCTGTCTGTAGAACACAGTGAGTTAACTGTCTCCTGTCTGTAGAGCACAGTGAGTTAACTGTCTCCTGTCTGTAGAACACAGTGAGTTAACTGTCTCCTGTCTGTAGAGCACAGTGAGTTAACTGTCTCCTGTCTGTAGAGCACAGTGAGTTAACTGTCTCCCTGTCTGTAGAACACAGTGAGTTAACTGTCTCCTGTCTGTAGAACACAGTGAGTTAACTGTCTCCTGTCTATAGAACACAGTGAGTTAACTGTCTCCTGTCTGTAGAACACAGTGAGTTAACTGTATCCTGTCTGTAGAACACAGTGAGTTAACTGTCTCCTGTCTGTAGAGCACAGTGAGTTAACAGTCTCCTGTCTGTAGAACACAGTGAGTTAACTGTCTCCTGTCTGTAGAACACAGTGAGTTAACTGTCTCCTGTCTGTAGAACACAGTGAGTTAACTGTCTCCTGTCTGTAGAACACAGTGAGTTAACTGTCTCCTGTCTGTAGAACACAGTGAGTTACCTGTCATCTCCTGTCTGTAGAACACAGTGAGTTAACTGTCATCTCCTGTCTGTAGAACACAGTGAGTTAACTGTCATCTCCTGTCTGTAGAACACAGTGAGTTAACTGTCATATCCTGTCTGTAGAACACAGTGAGTTAACTGGCTCCTGTCTGTAGAACACAGTGAGTTAACTGTCATCTCCTGTCTGTAGAGCACAGTGAGTTAACTGTCTCCTGTCTGTAGAGCACAGTGAGTTAACTGTCTCCTGTCTGTAGAACACAGTGAGTTAACTGTCTCCTGTCTGTAGAACACAGTGAGTTAACTGTATCCTGTCTGTAGAACACAGTGAGTTAACTGTCTCCTGTCTGTAGAGCACAGTGAGTTAACTGTCTCCTGTCTGTAGAACACAGTGAGTTAAATGTCTCCAGTCTGTAGAACACAGTGAGTTAACTGTCTCCTGTCTGTAGAACACAGTGAGTTAACTGTCTCCTGTCTGTAGAACACAGTGAGTTAACTGTCTCCTGTCTGTAGAGCAGTGAGTTAACTGTCTCCTGTCTGTAGAACACAGTGAGTTAACTGTCACTCCTGTCTGTAGAACACAGGAGTTACCTGTCATCTCCTCTCTCCTCTTCTCTGTGTATCTGTGTCAGTTAACTGTCTCCTGTCTGTAGAACACAGTGAGTTACCTGTCATCTCCTGTCTGTAGAACACAGTGAGTTAACTGTCATCTCCTGTCTGTAGAACACAGTGAGTTAACTGTCATCTCCTGTCTGTAGAACATAGTGAGTTAACTGTCATATCCTGTCTGTAGAACACAGTGAGTTAACTGTCTCCTGTCTGTAGAGCAGTGAGTTAACTGTCTCCTGTCTGTAGAACACAGTGAGTTAACTGTCTCCTGTCTGTAGAGCACAGTGAGTTAACTGTCTCCTGTCTATAGAACACAGTGAGTTAACTGTCTCCTGTCTGTAGAGCACAGTGAGTTAACTGTCTCCTGTCTGTAGAGCACAGTGAGTTAACTGTCTCCTGTCTGTAGAACACAGTGAGTTAACTGTCTCCTGTCTATAGAACACAGTGAGTTAACTGTCTCCTGTCTGTAGAACACAGTGAGTTAACTGTCTCCTGCCTGTAGAACACAGTGAGTTAACTGTCTCCTGCCTGTAGAACACAGTGAGTTAACTGTCTCCTGTCTGTAGAGCACAGTGAGTTAACTGTCTCCTGTCTATAGAACACAGTGAGTTAACTGTCTCCTGTCTGTAGAACACAGTGAGTTAACTGTCTCCTGTCTGTAGAGCAGTGAGTTAACTGTCTCCTGTCTGTAGAACACAGTGAGTTAACTGTCATCTCCTGTCTGTAGAACACAGTGAGTTACCTGTCATCTCCTCTCTCCTCTTCTCTGTGTATCTGTGTCAGTTAACTGTCTCCTGTCTGTAGAACACAGTGAGTTACCTGTCATCTCCTGTATGTAGAACACAGTGAGTTAACTGTCATCCTGTCTGTAGAACACAGTGAGTTAACTGTCATCTCCTGTCTGTAGAACACAGTGAGTTAACTGTCATATCCTGTCTGTAGAACACAGTGAGTTAACTGGCTCCTGTCTGTAGAGCACAGTGAGTTAACTGCCTCCTGTCTGTAGAACACAGTGAGTTAAATGTCTCCTGTCTGTAGAACACAGTGAGTTAACTGTCTCCTGTCTGTAGAACACAGTGAGTTAACTGTCTCCTGTCTGTAGAACACAGTGAGTTAACTGTCTCCTGTCTGTAGAGCAGTGAGTTAACTGTCTCCTGTCTGTAGAACACAGTGAGTTAACTGTCATCTCCTGTCTGTAGAACACAGTGAGTTACCTGTCATCTCCTCTCTCCTCTTCTCTGTGTATCTGTGTCAGTTAACTGTCTCCTGTCTGTAGAACACAGTGAGTTACCTGTCATCTCCTGTCTGTAGAACACAGTGAGTTAACTGTCATCTCCTGTCTGTAGAACACAGTGAGTTAACTGTCATCTCCTGTCTGTAGAACACAGTGAGTTAACTGTCATATCCTGTCTGTAGAACACAGTGAGTTAACTGGCTCCTGTCTGTAGAACACAGTGAGTTAACTGTCTCCTGTCTGTAGAACACAGTGAGTTAACTGTCTCCTGTCTGTAGAACACAGTGAGTTAACTGTCTCCTGTCTGTAGAGCACAGTGAGTTAACTGTCTCCTGTCTATAGAACACAGTGAGTTAACTGTCTCCTGTCTGTAGAGCACAGTGAGTTAACTGTCTCCTGTCTGTAGAGCACAGTGAGTTAACTGTCTCCTGTCTGTAGAACACAGTGAGTTAACTGTCTCCTGTCTATAGACACACAGTGAGTTAACTGTCTCCTGTCTGTAGAACACAGTGAGTTAACTGTCTCCTGCCTGTAGAACACAGTGAGTTAACTGTCTCCTGCCTGTAGAACACAGTGAGTTAACTGTCTCCTGTCTGTAGAGCACAGTGAGTTAACTGTCTCCTGTCTATAGAACACAGTGAGTTAACTGTCTCCTGTCTGTAGAGCACAGTGAGTTAACTGTCTCCTGTCTATAGAACACAGTGAGTTAACTGTCTCCTGTCTGTAGAGCACAGTGAGTTAACTGTCTCCTGTCTGTAGAGCACAGTGAGTTAACTGTCTCCTGTCTGTAGAACACAGTGAGTTAACTGTCTCCTGTCTATAGAACACAGTGAGTTAACTGTCTCCTGTCTGTAGAACACAGTGAGTTAACTGTCTCCTGTCTGTAGAACACAGTGAGTTAACTGTCTCCTGCCTGTAGAACACAGTGAGTTAACTGTCTCCTGCCTGTAGAACACAGTGAGTTAACTGTCTCCTGTCTGTAGAGCACAGTGAGTTAACTGTCTCCTGTCTGTAGAACACAGTGAGTTAACTGTCTCCTGTCTGTAGAGCACAGTGAGTTAACTGTCTCCTGTCTGTAGAGCACAGTGAGTTAACTGTCTCCTGTCTGTAGAACACAGTGAGTTAACTGTCTCCTGCCTGTAGAACACAGTGAGTTAACTGTCTCCTGTCTATAGAACACAGTGAGTTAACTGTCTCCTGTCTGTAGAACACAGTGAGTTAACTGTCTCATGTCTGTAGAGCACAGTGAGTTAACTGTCTCCTGTCTGTAGAACACAGTGAGTTAACTGTCTCCTGTCTGTAGAACACAGTGAGTTAACTGTCTCCTGTCTGTAGAGCACATTGAGTTAACTGTCTCCTGTCTGTAGAACACAGTGAGTTAACTGTCTCCTGTCTATAGAACACAGTGAGTTAACTGTCTCCTGTCTGTAGAACACAGTGAGTTAACTGTCTCCTGTCTGTAGAGCACAGTGAGTTAACTGTCTCCTGTCTGTAGAGCACAGTGAGTTAACTGTCTCCTGTCTGTAGAGCACAGTGAGTTAACTGTCTCCTGTCTGTAGAACACAGTGAGTTAACTGTCTCCTGTCTGTAGAACACAGTGAGTTAACTGTCTCCTGTCTATAGAACACAGTGAGTTAACTGTCTCCTGTCTGTAGAACACAGTGAGTTAACTGTATCCTGTCTGTAGAACACAGTGAGTTAACTGTCTCCCTGTCTGTAGAGCACAGTGAGTTAACTGTCTCCTGTCTGTAGAACACAGTGAGTTAACTGTCTCCTGTCTGTAGAACACAGTGAGTTAACTGTCTCCTGTCTGTAGAACACAGTGAGTTAACTGTCTCCTGTCTGTAGAACACAGTGAGTTAACTGTCTCCTGTCTGTAGAACACAGTGAGTTACCTGTCATCTCCCTGTCTGTAGAACACAGTGAGTTAACTGTCATCTCCTGTCTGTAGAACACAGTGAGTTAACTGTCATCTCCCTGTCTGTAAGAACACAGTGAGTTAACTGTCATATCCTGTCTGTAGAACACAGTGAGTTAACTGGCTCCTGTCTGTAGAACACAGTGAGTTAACTGTCATCTCCTGTCTGTAGAGCACAGTGAGTTAACTGTCTCCCTGTCTGTAGAGCACAGTGAGTTAACTGTCTCCCTGTCTGTAGAGCACAGTGAGTTAACTGTCTCCTGTCTGTAGAACACAGTGAGTTAACTGTATCCTGTCTGTAGAACACAGTGAGTTAACTGTCTCCTGTCTGTAGAGCACAGTGAGTTAACTGTCTCCTGTCTGTAGAACACAGTGAGTTAAATGTCTCCAGTCTGTAGAACACAGTGAGTTAACTGTCTCCTGTCTGTAGAACACAGTGAGTTAACTGTCTCCTGTCTGTAGAACACAGTGAGTTAACTGTCTCCTGTCTGTAGAGCAGTGAGTTAACTGTCTCCTGTCTGTAGAACACAGTGAGTTAACTGTCATCTCCTGTCTGTAGAACACAGTGAGTTACCTGTCATCTCCTCTCTCCTCTTCTCTGTGTATCTGTGTCAGTTAACTGTCTCCTGTCTGTAGAACACAGTGAGTTACCTGTCATCTCCTGTATGTAGAACACAGTGAGTTAACTGTCATCTCCTGTCTGTAGAACACAGTGAGTTAACTGTCATCTCCTGTCTGTAGAACACAGTGAGTTAACTGTCATATCCTGTCTGTAGAACACAGTGAGTTAACTGGCTCCTGTCTGTAGAACACAGTGAGTTAACTGTCTCCTGTCTGTAGAACACAGTGAGTTAACTGTCTCCTGTCTGTAGAGCACAGTGAGTTAACTGTCTCCTGTCTATAGAACACAGTGAGTTAACTGTCTCCTGTCTGTAGAGCACAGTGAGTTAACTGTCTCCTGTCTGTAGAGCACAGTGAGTTAACTGTCTCCTGTCTGTAGAACACAGTGAGTTAACTGTCTCCTGTCTATAGAACACAGTGAGTTAACTGTCTCCTGTCTGTAGAACACAGTGAGTTAACTGTCTCCTGCCTGTAGAACACAGTGAGTTAACTGTCTCCTGCCTGTGAGAACACAGTGAGTTAACTGTCTCCTGTCTGTAGAGCACAGTGAGTTAACTGTCTCCTGTCTGTAGAGCACAGTGAGTTAACTGTCTCCTGTCTGTAGAACACAGGTGAGTTAACTGTCTCCTGTCTGTAGAGCACAGTGAGTTAACTGTCTCCTGTCTGTAGAGACACAGTGAGTTAACTGTCTCCTGTCTGTAGAACACAGTGAGTTAACTGTCCTCCTCTCCAGTGCGTTAACTGTCTCCTGTCTGTAGAACACAGTGAGTTAACTGTCCTCCTGTATGTAGAACACAGTGAGTTAACTGTCATTCCTGTCTGTAGAACACAGTGAGTTAACTGTCTCCTGTCTGTAGAGCACAGTGAGTTAACTGTCATTCCTGTCTGTAGAGCACAGTGAGTTAACTGTCTCCTGCCTGTAGAACACAGTGAGTTAACTGTCTCCTGCCTGTAGAACACAGTGAGTTAACTGTCTCCCTGTCTGTAGAGCACAGTGAGTTAACTGTCTCCTGTCTATAGAACACAGTGAGTTAACTGTCTCCTGTCTGTAGAGCACAGTGAGTTAACTGTCTCCTGTCTGTAGAGCACAGTGAGTTAACTGTCTCCTGTCTGTAGAACACAGTGAGTTAACTGTCTCCCTGTCTGTAGAACTACAGTGAGTTAACTGTCTCCTGTCTGTAGAACACAGTGAGTTAACTGTCTCCTGTCTGTAGAACACAGTGAGTTAACTGTCTCCTGCCTGTAGAAACACAGTGAGTTAACTGTCTCCTGTCTGTAGAGCACAGTGAGTTAACTGTCTCCTGTCTATAGAACACAGTGAGTTAACTGTCTCCTGTCTGTAGAGCACAGTGAGTTAACTGTCTCGCTGTCTATAGAACACAGTGAGTTAACTGTCTCCTGTCTGTAGAGCACAGTGAGTTAACTGTCTCCTGTCTGTAGAGAACAGTGAGTTAACTGTCTCCTGTCTGTAGAACACAGTGAGTTAACTGTCTCCTGTCTATAGAACACAGTGAGTTAACTGTCTCCTGCCTGTAGAACACAGTGAGTTAACTGTCTCCTGTCTGTAGAGCACAGTGAGTTAACTGTCTCCCTGTCTGTAGAACACAGTGAGTTAACTGTCTCCTGTCTGTAGAACACAGTGAGTTAACTGTCTCCTGTCTGTAGAGGCACAGTGAGTTAACTGTCTCCCTGTCTGTAGAACACAGTGAGTTAACTGTCTCCTGTCTGTAGAACACAGTGAGTTAACTGTCTCCTGTCTGTAGAACACAGTGAGTTAACTGTCTCCTGTCTGTAGAACACAGTGAGTTAACTGTCTCCTGTCTGTAGAGCACAGTGAGTTAACTGTCTCCTGTCTGTAGAGCACAGTGAGTTAACTGTCTCCTGTCTGTAGAACACAGTGAGTTAACTGTCTCCTGTCTGTAGAACACAGTGAGTTAACTGTCTCCTGTCTGTAGAACACAGTGAGTTAACTGTCTCCTGTCTGTAGAACACAGTGAGTTAACTGTCTCCTGTCTGTAGAACACAGTGAGTTAACTGTCTCCTGTCTGTAGAGCACAGTGAGTTAACTGTCTCCTGTCTGTAGAACACAGTGAGTTAACTGTCTCCTGTCTGTAGAACACAGTGAGTTAACTGTCTCCTGTCTGTAGAACACAGTGAGTTAACTGTCTCCTGTCTGTAGAACACAGTGAGTTAACTGTCTCCTGTCTGTAGAACACAGTGAGTTACCTGTCATCTCCTTTCTGTAGAACACAGTGAGTTAACTGTCCTCCTGTCTGTAGAACACAGTGAGTTAACTGTCATCTCCTGTCTGTAGAACACAGTGAGTTAACTGTCATATCCTGTCTGTAGAACACAGTGAGTTAACTGGCTCCCTGTCTGTAGAACACAGTGAGTTAACTGTCATCTCCTGTCTGTAGAGCACAGTGAGTTAACTGTCTCCCTGTCTGTAGAGCACAGTGAGTTAACTGTCTCCTGTCTGTAGAACACAGTGAGTTAACTGTCTCCTGTCTGTAGAACACAGTGAGTTAACTGTCTCCTGTCTGTAGAACACAGTGAGTTAACTGTCTCCTGTCTGTAGAGCACAGTGAGTTAACTGTCTCCTGTCTGTAGAACACAGTGAGTTAAATGTCTCCTGTCTGTAGAACACAGTGAGTTAACTGTCTCCTGTCTGTAGAACACAGTGAGTTAACTGTCTCCTGTCTGTAGAACACAGTGAGTTAACTGTCTCCTGTCTGTAGAGCAGTGAGTTAACTGTCTCTCTGTCTGTAGAACACAGTGAGTTAACTGTCATCTCCTGTCTGTAGAACACAGTGAGTTAACTGTCATCTCCTCTCCTCTGTCTCTGTGTATCTGTGTCAGTTAACTGTCTCCTGTCTGTAGAACACAGTGAGTTACCTGTCATCTCCTGTCTGTAGAACACAGTGAGTTAACTGTCTCCTGTCTGTAGAACACAGTGAGTTAACTGTCATCTCCTGTCTGTAGAGCACAGTGAGTTAACTGTCTCCTGTCTGTAGAGCACAGTGAGTTAACTGTCTCCCTGTCTGTAGAACACAGTGAGTTAACTGTCTCCTGTCTGTGGAACACAGTGAGTTAACTGTCTCCTGTCTGTAGAACACAGTGAGTTAACTGTCTCCTGTCTGTAGAACACAGTGAGTTAACTGTCTCCTGTCTGTAGAACACAGTGAGTTAACTGTCTCCTGCCTGTAGAGCACAGTGAGTTAACTGTCTCCTGTCTGTAGAGCACAGTGAGTTAACTGTCTCCTGTCTATAGAACACAGTGAGTTAACTGTCTCCTGTCTGTAGAGCACAGTGAGTTAACTGTCTCTCCTGTCTGTAGAACACAGTGAGTTAACTGTCTCCTGTCTGTAGAACACAGTGAGTTAACTGTCTCCTGTCTGTAGAACACAGTGAGTTAACTGTCTCCTGTCTGTAGAACACAGTGAGTTAACTGTCATTCCTGTCTGTAGAACACAGTGAGTTACCTGTCTCTGTCTTAGGAGTTAACTGTCTCCTGTCTGTAGAACACAGTGAGTTAACTGTCCTCTCCTGTCTGTAGAACACAGTGAGTTAACTGTCCTCTCCTGTCTGTAGAGCACAGTGAGTTAACTGTCTCCCTGTCTGTAGAACACAGTGAGTTAACTGTCTCCTGTCTGTAGAACACAGTGAGTTAACTGTCTCCTGTCTGTAGAACACAGTGAGTTAACTGTCTCCTGTCTGTAGAACACGTGAGTTAACTGTCTCCTGTCTGTAGAGCACAGTGAGTTAACTGTCTCCTGTCTATAGAACACAGTGAGTTAACTGTCTCCTGTCTGTAGAGCACAGTGAGTTAACTGTCTCCTGTCTGTAGAGCACAGTGAGTTAACTGTCTCCTGTCTGTAGAACACAGTGAGTTAACTGTCTCCTGTCTATAGAACACAGTGAGTTAACTGTCTCCTGTCTGTAGAACACAGTGAGTTAACTGTCTCCTGCCTGTAGAACACAGTGAGTTAACTGTCTCCTGCCTGTAGAACACAGTGAGTTAACTGTCTCCCTGTCTGTAGAGCACAGTGAGTTAACTGTCTCCTGTCTGTAGAACACAGTGAGTTAACTGTCTCCTGTCTGTAGAGCACAGTGAGTTAACTGTCTCCTGTCTGTAGAACACAGTGAGTTAACTGTCTCCTGTCTGTAGAACACAGTGAGTTAACTGTCTCCTGTCTGTAGAGAACAGTGAGTTAACTGTCTCCTGTCTGTAGAACACAGTGAGTTAACTGTCTCCTGTCTATAGAGCACAGTGAGTTAATCTGTCTCCTGTCTGTAGAAGCACAGTGAGTTAACTGTCTCCTGTCTGTAGAGCACAGTGAGTTAACTGTCTCCTGCCTGTAGAACACAGTGAGTTAACTGTCTCCTGCCTGTAGAACACAGTGAGTTAACTGTCTCCTGTCTGTAGAGGCACAGTGAGTTAACTGTCTCCTGTCTATAGAACACAGTGAGTTAACTGTCTCCCTGTCTGTAGAGCACAGTGAGTTAACTGTCTCCTGTCTGTAGAGCACAGTGAGTTAACTGTCTCCTGCCTGTAGAACACAGTGAGTTAACTGTCTCCTGTCTGTAAGAGCACAGTGAGTTAACTGTCTCTGTCTGTAGAGCACAGTGAGTTAACTGTCTCCTGTCTGTAGAACACAGTGAGTTAACTGTCTCTGCCTGTAGAACACAGTGAGTTAACTGTCTCCCTGTCTGTAGAGCACAGTGAGTTAACTGTCTCTGTCTGTAGAACACAGTGAGTTAACTGTCTCTGTCTGTAGACACAGTGAGTTAACTGTCTCCTGTCTATAGAGCACAGTGAGTTAACTGTCTCCTGTCTATAGAACACAGTGAGTTAACTGTCTCCTGTCTGTAGAACACAGTGAGTTAACTGTCTCCTGTCTGTAGAGCACAGTGAGTTAACTGTCTCCTGTCTGTAGAATACAGTGAGTTAACTGTCTCCCTGTCTGCTTAGAACACAGTGAGTTACCTGTCATCTCCTGTCTGTACACGTTAACTGTCTCCTGTCTGTAGCAGTGCCAGTTAACTGTCTCCTGTCTGTAGAACACAGTGAGTTACCTGTCATCTCCTGTCTGTAGAACACAGTGAGTTAACTGTCATCTCTGTCTGTAGAACACAGTGAGTTAACTGTCATCTCCTGTCTGTAGAACACAGTGAGTTAACTGTCATATCCTGTCTGTAGAACACAGTGAGTTAACTGGCTCCTGTCTGTAGAACACAGTGAGTTAACTGTCATCTCCTGTCTGTAGAACACAGTGAGTTAACTGTCATCTCCTGTCTGTAGAACACACTGAGTTAACTGTCATCTCCTGTCTCCTCTTCTCTGTGTGTCTGTGTCAGTTAACTGTGTCCCCTTGCTGTCCTCTTCCATCAGAGCATCGTGAGGCTGAAGGGTGGTGCCAAGCTGGTGAGGGCAGAGTGGAGTACTGAGAGAACAATGAGTGGGGCACGGTGTGTGACGACCGTTGGACCCTGCTTTCGCCAGCGTAGTGTGCGGGGAGCTGGGCTTCGGATCCGCTCAAGGAGGCCCTGACTGGGGGCTCGCATGGGACAAGGTGAGACTGAAAGGCACTGTGGTTTAACCATAGGTCAGTCGGCGAGTGGCGCAGTGGTCTAGCTGTGGTCTAAGGCACTGCATCGCAGTGCAGCTTGTACTAGGAGTCCTGATTCAAATCCAGCTCTGTACAGAAGCCGCCGCGACCGGGAGACCCATGAGGCGCACACTGGCCCAGCGTGTCGTCCAGGGTAGGGAGGGAATGGCCGGCAGGATGTAGCTCAGTTGAGAGCATGGCGTTTGCAACGCCAGGGTTGTGGGTTCGATTCTACGGGGGCCAGTATAAAAAGATTTTCAAAAAGATAAATGTAAGTGTCTGGATAAGAGCGTCTGCTAAATGACTAAAAAAAACAATTACAAAGAAATAAAAAATATTTGGTGTAGTGGTTACCTCTAGAACAGTCACATATACGACTCCAACTGGAGACCAGGGTTCAATCCCTTTGTCCACTTCCCACTGTTTCTCTTCAATTGCCTGTCTCTCCCTTTGATTTCCAAACCTGTCTCTATAAAGTGTTAAAACACCCAAAAGATGATATGATATCATACAGTACTATTCAATTGATTAGACATGATTTGAAAAGGCACACACCTGATTATAAGGTCCCACAGTTGACAGTGTGCATGTCAGAGCAAAAACCAAAGCCATGAGGTCGAGGAATTTGTCCGTAGAGCTCCGAGACAGGATGTGTCAAAGCACAGATCTGGGGAAGGGTAACAAAAGACTTCTGGCATTGAAGGTCCCCAAGAACACAGTGGCCTCCATCATTCTTAAATGGAAGAAGTTGGAGGGTGACCAAGAACCAATGGTCACTCTGACAAAGCTCCAGAGTTCCTCTGTGGAGATGGGAGAACCTTCCAGAAGGACAACCATCTCTCTGCAGCCTCCACCAATCAGGCCTTTATGGTAGAGTGGCCAGATGGAGCCAGTCCTCGGTAAAAGGCATATGACAGCCCATTGGAGTTTACCAAAAGGCACCTAAAGGACTCTCAGACCATGAGAAACAAGATTCTCTGGTCTGATGAAACCAAGATTGAACTCTTTGGCCTAAATGCCAAGCTTCACGTCTGGAGGAAACCTGGCACCATCCCTACGGTGAAGCATTGTGGTGGCAGTATCATGCTGTGGGGATGAAAAAGATGAACAGAGCAAAGTACAGAGAGAGATCTTGATGAAAAGCCTGCTCCAGAGCGCTCAGGACCTCAGACTGGGGCGAAGGTTCACCTTCCAACAGGACAATGAGACCCTAAGCATACAGCAAAGACAATGCAGGAGTGGCTTTGGGACAAGTCTCTCGAATGTCTGTGTGGCCCAGTGCCAGCAGCCTGGACTTGAACCCGATCGAACATCTCTAGAGACCTGAAAATAGCTGTGCCCGCTCCCCATCCACTCAGTATCTACTGCAGAGAAGAATGGGAAATCCCCAAATACTGGTGTGCCCAATTGTGGCGTCATACCCCATGCTGTATACTCCAAAGGTGCTTCAACAAAAGTACTGAATACGTCTTAATTTATTATATTCTTTTATTATTTATACCTATTTTTGCTTTGTCATTATGTTTGTGTGTTATATCGTTGAGGAAAAAAAGATTTAATCATTTTAAATCTGTACATAAAAATAAAGGGGTCTGAATAACTTTCGAAGGCACTCTTATCAATAATCAATTATTACACACAAGAACCATGATGACATTTAATGTATCTTATTTTTTTTTTTTTTTAGAGTTGAAAATCTCTTTTTTTTCCAAAATTATTCTCTTTGTGTTTTCCCTAAAAAAGTAACTCCATAAACCCTGTCTTCCCACTGCTTCCCACAAAACCAAACTGTGTCCACAAAAATCTCTTTCATCCTTATTTATCCCTTATTTTACCTCCCCAATATTTTTCATGTTCTTTTCAACACCACTACAAAAACGAACACAAAACAATTTACATTAATAAGTTTATAACAACTGTAAATACATTTTTAAAGCAAAAAACCTGATAAAAATGTATTTTTACATGAATCTGTTAGTGCAGAAATTTTTGAAATGAACACCCAACTAGTCAGAACAGCTGTGTGGAGTTTATAGTTTGTGACAGAAACTATTGACTTATTACATTATTATGTCACCATTCCTGATTTCCTATACTTTATACAGACTATGTCCTGATTTCCTGTGGTCTTATTGAAACCTTATATTATGAAGCACCCTGTCCTGGAATTCCTATGGTCTTCTATTAAACACCCCTTACAGTATTATAACACCCTGTCCTGGGATTTCCTATGTCTTCTTGAAGACCTTACATATTATACTTCCTGTTTCTTTCTTTTTCTCTTTCTAGACTGTCCATGATTCCCTATGGTCTTCTATGTAAACCCTTACA